>NC_058411.1:46484958-46594880 GCF_002201575.2 Neomonachus schauinslandi
TTAAAGTCACCAAGGAAGACCAAAGAAAATCTAATGAATGTGTTGATTAGTCACATCATCAAGACAACATTTGAGCAGTGGAGCACTTACAGATGCTTGGTCAACTTTTTATTTATTCCTGGTGGCTCCCTTTCCCTTTCACCACAGTGTTCAGATTTTTTTTTAAGGATCTATTTCTTTATTTGAGAGACAGGAGGCAGAGGGAGAGAGGGTCTTAAGCGGATTCCATGCTGAGTGCAGAGCTCCATCTCATGACCCTGAGATCACAGCCTGAGTTGAAACCAAGAGTCGGATACTTAACCAACCGCGCCACCGAGGTGCCCCACAATGTTCAGATTTTTATGGCTCTCTTAAAGTCCGTCATCCCAGGCACCTGGGTGGCTCAGTTGGTTAAGCCACTGCCTTCGGCTCAGGTCATGATCCTGGAGTCCCGGGATCGAGTCCCGCATCGGGCTCCCCGCTCAGCAGGGGGTCTGCTTCTCCCTCTGACCCTCCCCCTTCTCATGCTCTATCTCATTCTCTCAAATAAATAAAATCTTTTAAAAAAAAAAAAAGTCCATCACCCCAGTCTAAAACCCTGCCACTCTCAAGTCTCAAGCTAGCCCATCTCTGCTGGCCACTGGTCTGAAAGGTTTATAAGTATTACCTCGTTGAATCCTCACAACAGCCCTTTGAGGGAGGCATTATCATTATCCCTGGTTTACAGATGCCTAAGATCTTAAAGAAAGTAAGTGTTGGATCTGACCTCAGGAAATCTGTCTCTAAGCTCACACACGCTCTCCCTAAACTGCTTTGCTTGTGGTGCAGAGCTGACTCCAGGGGTTTTCTCACTAGGGCTTTAAGTCCCCTCCACCTCCAAAGTTCTGGGTGTCTTCCTCTGACGCCATTCTGTCCTGAGCCCTCTCAGTCAATCTCCTACCAAAGCTCCATATCCCAAGCGCTCCTAGCTGTCCAGGGGCCTTCTCCACCACTTGTTCATTCAATTAGCAAATACATACGAAGTACCTGTTGTGTACCAGGTGTTGGGGACAGAGGTAAACAAGGCCTAATCTTCCAACCTGGGAGATTACCTAATTATCCACTCTCCCTCTTAAGTATTCAGTGGCTGGTCAGCTCCTAGACCATTCTTTGCATTGACAGAGAGTTGAAATCACCGGACATTTCACACTACATCTAGCACTGACCCTGACAGGTGCATGCCTGACAGATGGATGAATGATTCCAGGTAAAGTAATTACAGTTTGGAAGTTTGTCCTTAGTCCTCTTTCTGAAAAGTAGCTCACTTCAGGTGGGCCTCTAGCTCATACTTTTTGTCAGCAAATTTGGAAAGGTTTGGAAAACTAGCCTTTGCCATTACTGACTGACTAGTTGCACTTTAGCTGAAATGTATTCCCACCACAGTGCCTCAAATGGGTACCTATGGCTTAAGCCTTGTAATCTCTGTGAAAAGAAAGATACAATCTTATTAAAGGAATTTCAGCATTTGTAAGGGGGGGTGGATATTTGTGAGACAAAGCACTTTTTAAACTTGTATTTTGCCACTTTTAATCTAGCGGTTCTCAACTGGAGGGTGATTTTGCCCCCGAAAGAACATTTGGCAGTGTCTGGAGATGTGATTGGTTGTCGCAACTCAGGGGGTTGGGAGGAGTGTCTAGTGGACTGAGGTTAGGGAAGCTACTAAGCATCCTATAATGCAGGGCACCTCACAACAGAATTATTGCCCCTAGTTGAGAACCATAGATCTAAAGGGTGAACTTGACTGGAACATTTAGCTACCCTATAAATTGGGTTTGAGGCATGGGTCCCTTTGGGGATGCTGGCTGAGCCTGCTGAAGGCCTGTTGAAGAGTTACTAGAGGTGAAGAATCATTTGCGACCTATAAAGTAAGGTATTCAGGCTGAGTTTCTCCATCTACTCTTTCCCTAATTCCGCCCGGATCTTTGTCTTAGCCCCAAGATATCTGATACACATTTTATGTCTTGTATCACCTATTTTAGTATATGGTGACTTTGAGAGGGATAAGTAAATTGGATAATCCCTGTATCTGACAAAGCATTTTTTTTTTTTACATAAGTATAATTTCTACCTCTGGCTATAAAATTTCTAATGTGGTAGAACACCATTCTGTTTGTCAACAGAGGTATAGCAAGATTGATCTCAATCCAAATTAAATGACAGGTCAAGAAGGAAAAAGCTGGAAACACTAATGCTTTTCACTTACATCAAAGAAGAACCAACTTTTGAACTAAAATTAGTGTCAAAGACATATTTTCTTTTTAAGATTTTTATTTATTTGAGAGAGAGAGGGAGAGAATGAGCACGAGCAGGGCTGAGTGGCAGGCAGAGGGAGAAGCAGGCTCCCTGCTGAGCAGGGAGCCCGACGCGGGGTTCAATCCCAGGACCCTGGGATCATGACCTGAGCTTGAAGGCAGACGCTTAATTGACTGAGCCACCCAGGGCGTCCCAGTGTTAAAGACATATTAATAATGTTTATAATTTAACCAGACCTGACCAGTTATTAGCTCTTAAAATGAATAATTTTAATGAAATAATTTGCTAAATTTTATTTTTAAGTAGTAGAAATGCTTATAATAATGTATGTTTTGAACAAATAGCTACTGTCAAATATATAGAAAAACTTTTAAAGGATCACTAGGGCTATTAAAAATGATTTGCATGAATCATATTCTTCACATTCCTATTGCTTAAAGCCATTTCCTATCTCTATACTTCCTTCCATTATTCTTCATATCACTAGCATTTATAATAAAGAATATATGTATGTATTCAAATATATTCAAATTCTCATGAAAGCAAAACCCAAGAATAGCTATAAACACATTTTCATATATTGCACTTAGACTTATTAGCTGTTTTATTTTAGACCGTTGTTTCCAAACCTGTAAATGTATCAGAACCGTGTAAGAATTAGTGGCAAGGCTGGGAATCTCAAATTAATATAACGGCAACAAACTCTTCAAAGGATTCGGACACCTATTTGTGACCATGTGTATAGTTGCACTATTAATGCTTATGCTAAAGTAAGATTTATTTTTTTTTTAAATTTTATTTATTTATTTGACAGAGACAGACACAGCGAGAGAGGGAGCACAAGCAGGGGGAGTAGAAGAGGGAGAAGCCGGCTTCCCGCAGAGCAGGGAGCCCGATGCGGGGCTCAATCCCAGGACCCTGATATCATGACCTGAACCTGAGCCGACGGCAGACGCTTAAGGACTGAGCCACCCAGGCGCCCCGCGAAAGTAAGATTTAAATGAAGAGGCCAGATTAAAAATACTTTGGAAATGTTTAATTTGACACCCCAAAATGCTTTAAGTACTATAACTCTACCAACCCCTTCCAATGAATAAAATTAGGTGGGAGGGGAGGTGGAGGGAAAATGTGTTAAGATGTGATTAGTAATCTTTTATCACAATAATGACAGTGATGTCAGTGCATCCAATTCAAATTAGAGAAAGGTTGCCTTTTTTTTTATTCTTTATGATGTGAATGGAGTAACTAAAACTGTGATTTTTAATTTGGCCAATAAGTAGCCATTCAACTCAAGATAAAGCAATAGAGCCTATCAGTCTTACTGAATAACATAATTGCATCTAGTCCCAGAAACTTCCACATCAATCTAATAGTATATAAATGAATCACAGTCTTAATTAACATCTCCAGAAATATGCTAAAGGGCAGCTCTGAGAAAATGGAATATGGACTGAACAGGATATGTAAGCATCCCGATTTCCACTTCTTCCCATTTCACAGCTTTGCTCTTTTCGATGCTGCCTAATAAACATGTACATGTTTCATTCCCACGGCACTGACTCACTCAGGACTTTGGAAGGTGACACCTCACTGATAAATATAAGGTTGCATGGATAGATACTGTTTTGTTCTATGAATGACAAGTAACTTCAGAAGACTGGTTTCCAGGAATGCAATGCATTTAAAATAATGACAGGTGATTGTTTATTGATCATTTACAGTGTTTTAGGTACTGTGCCAAATGTTTTATTATCTAATCATAATAGCCACCCAATGAGATATGTACCCTCACAATTCCTATTTTACAAGTAAGGAAATCAGGGCACAGATAACTTACCCAAATTTAAGCAGCCCATTAGTATTGGAGTTTCTAAATAATTAAAAAACAAAATAAAATAGAAAAAGTCACATGAGAATAATGGAAACACCTAGATTTGATAAAATTTTAAAAATCTAACACTATAGTGTCCACCTTTTTATCAGAGTGTCTGATTTTCAGACAGTAAGCTATAGTATCAGACTTTAAGAAGTACCCAAGATATGTGCCCATTCAAATGGCTTCAAACCCAAATTTGTATATGGGACAGAAAGGGCTGGGAACAAAATTCTCAGCCCTGTTTTCAGGAGGTAATCTATTTAAAAATAATTGTAGGGACACCTGAGTGGCTCAGTCGGTTAAGCATCTGTCTTTGGCTTGGGTCATGATCCCAGGGTCCTGGGATCGAGTCCCACGTTGGGCTCCCTGCTCAGCGGGAAGCCTGCTTCTCCGTCTCCCGCTCCCCCTGCTTGTGCGCTCTCTCTCTCTCTCTCTCTCTCTGACAAATAAATAAATAAAATCTTTAAAAATAATAATAATAATTGTAAAAATTTACATGAGGTCATTTGGCAAGAAGATATCAATGGGGCAGTGCTTAATGACATCCTTCCACTCCAACAGCTTAAATTTGCCTGTATTTTCATATCAGTGAGATCATTTCAGAAATTCTTAATCTCAGGAAACAAACTGAGGGTTGCTGGAGTGGTGGGGGATGGGAAAGATGGGGTGTCTGGGTGATAGATATTGGGGAGGGTATGTGCTATGGTGAGCACTATGAATTGTGTAAGACTGTTGAATCACAGACCTGTACCTCTGAAACAATACATTATATGTTAAGAAAAAGAAGAAGATAGTAGGAAGGGAAAAATGAAGGGGGGGAAATCGGAGGGGGAGACAAACCATGAGAGACTATGGACTCTGAGAAACAAACTGAGGGTTCTAGAGGGGAGGGGGGTGGGAGGATGGGTTAGCCTGGTGATGGGTATTAAAGAGGGCACGTTCTGCATGGAGCACTGGGTGTTATACGCAAACAATGAATCATGGAACACCACATCAAAAACTAATGATGTAATGTATGGTGGTTAACATAACATAATAAAAATATATATATATATATATAACAACAACAACAACAACAAAATTTGCCTGTGTTTTAAATGGATCAGGTTAAAGGAATAATGACCAAAGCTCTCCGGTAAGTTACTACACTCCTCTGCATTCATCTGCAACTCAACTTTGTCCCTTCAAGTTTCCAGTTACTTCATTTTCTTTTAAAGATTTTATTTATTTATTTGACAGACAGAGAGAAAGAGATCACAAGCAGGGGGTGGGCAGAGGGAGAGGGAGAAGAAGCAGGCTCCCAGCTGAGCAGGGAGCCTGATGCGGGCTCGAGCCCAGGACCCTGGGATCATGATCTGAGCTTAAGGCAGACACTTAATGACTGAGCCACCCAGGCGCCCCCCAGTTTACTTCCTTTGAGCCACAAAGGAAAGAGGTGAACAGTTCAGGGGAACCTATGGGGAACCAACTGGTAGTCCTTGGAATCACCTCTGCCTTTAGTCTCCATGATTTTATCATTGCAAGAGCCAGGTTGCAAAATCTAGCCTGCGACAAGAGCTTCCTGTGTCAGCTGTGGCTCCCAGAACAGTGGCTGTCAACCCAGAGCCTCCAGGAGGAATTCAAACAATGCAGAACCACCCACAGCTGGAGGCTCTCAGTCTGAATGGGGTGGTAGGGACCAAATTACCATTCCCACTGGCATTGAAGATTGGGCACTGTGCTGTCCCTGTCTCATTCAGCTCCCTATCCATGGAAAGAACTTGGCAAACTTTTTATTTCTTAAATCAGAGATTGCCCTATTACTCTTCGCAACTTGGAGAACTCTTGAAAAAAATGCCCTTGGGTTTCAAGAAAAGCCGGCCATTAAAATCTTTTGGGGGATTTGGGGAGAGATGATTTAAATTGGGATGATTTTTAAAAACTGTTTTAGGTGGGTGAGGGGATGGGTAAAACAGGGGATGGGGATTAAGGAGGGCACTTGCTGTGATGAGCACCGGGTTTTCTATGGAAGTGTTGACTCACTATATTGTACACCTGAAACTAATACTACACTGTGTTAACTAACTGGAATTTAAGTGAAAACTTTAAAAAAAATAAAAACTGTTTTAGATGGGCTTATGGGTTACATTAATGAAGGTATAAACATATCAACTTGTATTATGAATTTCATCTTTATCCTCCTTATCAAAATTGCTCCCACTATTTGTAAGTCCTACGTCAAAACAAATCCCTTTAGTTTTGTGACTTGTTATGCTAATCAACAGGGAAAAAATATTTTTCTTGTTCTCCGTTCCCTTTACATTTGTTTTTATTTTTTTATTTGAGTATAGTTAACGCACAATGTCATATTAGTTTCAGGTGTACAACTTAGTGATTTGAGAAGTTTATACATTATGCTAATGGTCACCACGAGTGTATCTACCATCTGTCCCGTTACGTCACTATTACAGTATCATTGACTGTATTCCTTAGGTTGTGCCTTTTATTTTTGTGACATACTCATTCCATAACTGGAAGCCGGTATCTCCCTCTCCCCTTCACCCATTTTGCCCAATCCCATCCTCCTCCCCTCTGGCAACCATCAGTTTGTTCTCTGTATTTTTAGGTCTGATTCTTCTTTTTGTTTATTCATTTGTTTGTTCGGTGTTTTGTTTTGTTTTGTTTTAGCTTCCACTTATGAGTGGAATCATACGGTATTCGCCTTTCTCAGTCTGACTTATTTCACTTAGCATAATACCCTCTAAGGTTTGTTTTTAGATACACCAAGCATTGCAATTGTGTGCTAGTAGGATAAAATGTTGTTGCTAATTGTGCTGTTCTGCACTGCTGATAACATGCCATTTGCTTTGTGTCAGTTCTTCCCCCCAGCAACTATTTCTAGCCAATGGTATCACTTTTATGTGTTATGCTTCCAAAAAATAAAAATAAAAATTTGCAAAAGTATGTTCCTAAAATTAGGGAATTGCACATATATTTAACATCATTTACATACTAAATGGGGACACATCAACTATAGAGTAAAATCAGTTTTCAAAGGATTTTCATTTAATGGTTGTTACATAAAATGCTATGCTTTTCCTTAAATAGGAGACACATCCATACAAATAAACTTTCCTGCCAATTATTTTAAAGAAAAACAAAAATTATGTCAAATACGATTGCTGTTTACTTAAAATGTTTAATGAATGTGAGAAGATAGTTCAGAACAAAGCTGGCCTTTTCTTCCCTACGTTGCTTCCGTCTTGGTCTGCCTCCCGGGGGAAGGGGCCATCCTACCCCTCAGGTCGTCTCTCTCAGGGTACAGAATCAGGACAGAAAAACAGCTACTCAATGACCCTTGGGAAATGAGCACTATAACTCATAACAATGAGAGTCCTTCCAGAGGTCACATCCCACATTCTGGCCTTTTCCCTCTAGATTTTATCTTCAAATTGGACTTTACATATAAAAAAAGTAGCATTTGAACAGCATTTTGCAGTTTTTTAAATCGCAAGCATCATCTCATTTGCCTCACAAAAACAGTACAGGGGACTTGGGAACCCTCTTCAGCACATCAGCATTTCACACGGCTACTTCTCTCTAGCTGCCCCGAATGGCCCACAGCACATTGCCAGACAGAAAAATGGTCAACTGTAGGCAAATTTGATAAACTGACCAAAGCAATTCGATTAGTTGCGGAGAGGTCTAGGACTCTAGGATAGAAAGGGACAGGAGCAGTCGAGTAATGATCCCCACCTGCCTTCCTCATTTATTCTGCAGATGTGAACAAAAACAGGTCAGAGTGAAGAGACAGGTACACAGCATATGAACACTTTTATTGTGTTCTACTAGTTAGTAGGAAAAAAAAGCGTTTCCCTAGATAAAGGATATTTGAAAAAGACGGGTGGTAGCTGCTCTGTTGGGTGATTTCTATATGCCAGGCACTCTCCCAAGTGCTGGGTAAGTGGGTTTTGTTTTGTTTGTTTGTTTCCATTAATTCTTATGCCTCCGACAAACCTGTGAAGTAGGTAGCATTTTTTTTCTTTTTGTAATCACTTTAAGAAAATGAGGTAACTGAATCATAGAGAAGTCCCTTGTCCTAAGATCTATTTTCCCCCTGGCTTTATTGAGATATAACTGACATGTAACATTGTGAGAGCTTAGGGTATACAGTATGATGATTATTTGATACACACATAAAGAGCAAAATGATTACCACAATAAAATTAGTTAACAGGTCTATCCTTGTCTAAGTTCTTTTTTTTTTTTTTTTTTAAGATTTTATTTATTTATTTGAGAGAGAGAGAGAGCATGAGCCAGAGGGAGAATCAGACTCCCCACTGAACAGGGAGCCTGATGTGGGGCTCAACCTAGGACCCTGAGATCATGACCTAAGCCAAAGGCAAATGCTTAACCAACTGAGCCACCCAGGAGCTCCTATCCTTGTCTAAATTCTAAAGCCAGGATTCCAACCCAAACAATCTGACTGCAGAGAATATGGTCTTAACAGCTAGATAGGCTGCCTTGTGATAAAATTTACTTCAAATATTAAAAGAAATGGGAGTATTTTAAATTGTTTTCTAAATATGCTTGTTTAAAAAACTGAACAACAGAGAGCCTTTATTTATATGTGAAAGTTTTGCTTGCCACTACCTGGGCTCATGTAACTCAGAGCGGCACTGCGTCTATGCACAAGGCCATGCCAGGCTCTGCCTACTTAATATTGGAAAAGAAGTCTAACACTGGGCACTGGTCTGGAGCCCCTGGAGAAGAGTAATTTAAAAAAAAAAAATAGAATTTTAGAGCTGGGAGAAAGCGTATAATTTAAGCTCACTTTTTCATTTTTTTAAATGAGAAAACGAAAGCTCAGATTAAGTGACTTTACTGGGTAACACCCAGCTAAATAGTAGCAGACCCAGGATTCAAACCCAGGCTTCTGTCTGCATTCTTTCAGTTACTCTAAGCTGCCTCCAGATTTGTGAGATAGAATTTTCCATTTCCTTTTCTAATGTTTTAAGAAATGTCAAAAGCTAATAGCCATGTAGTAAAGTTATCCAAATTTATTTTTGCCTCTGTTATGTACATCGGTAAATGAAAATGTGTTTGGATTTCCCAAGAGTACTTGAATTTCAGGAGTTTTACATTTCCTACAAAGGGGCCCGGCTCAGCAATTTAATTTTCATGGCCTAAGAGCTCTGATTAAAACCTTTACCTCGACAAATAATTGGTTTTGAGAATAGGGGATAGGGCTAATTCAGAGATATGAGAAGCATTCATTCATTTACTCAGACATGTATTGCATGCCTACTATGTTTTAGGCACTGTGCTAGCTACAGGTCATACAAATATAATTACGACATATTTCTTTCCCTTTAGGAATATTTTTTCACTTTCTTTCCTATTAGCAAAGGATCTGATATATTCTTGCTGCTGTCAAATTAGGTTGATGTCTCCCCAAGGTGTATTAAGAGTATTACTTGTGGTATGCCACATGATTTTAGATGGTAAGAGACAAACATTTTCAAAAAATAGTTATGTGTTCATTTTAGTGTATTTTAGAAAAACCAAAACAGCTCAGAAACCCATATTTAATGGATGTTATGGCTTGGGATGTGGCTAATTATGCTCATGATCCATTTTATGCAGACCATATGAACTACAGGCATGATGCTCAGGCATGGTCTGTAACAATATGGATTTTTGAAAAGTACAGATGATAGCATGATTTGATATCATAGGAAATAGATGCATAGATAGCATAGATGATTTGAAAAGTACAGATAATAGCATGGATTCTGCATGTACTGACTTTCCATGTTCATCACTGCATTTTTTAAAGACATCAAATTGTGACTTCTGAAGTTGACTCTCACTTAGTATTTGAAGCATAATATGTAAATTTTTTATGTTACTCATGCATAATGCCATTCTCTAAGCAATTCAGTGTTAGGTACACACATTAGAATTGATTAGAGTTCTTATTATTTATAATGTTTGCTTTAAAATGTTTTATTTGTGAAATGGAACATAAGTTTTTATTATAATTTTATGGTTACCTTGTAATTATGGCAAGTAATTCACTTCTTCATTTTTAACCCAAAGATGTGTTCGCATTACAAACAGTAAACATCAAAACTAATTAGTAAAAATAAGCCACGTTAAACTTACTTGTTTAATGAGTTGGTTGAGCTTCTAGTCAGCATCTGCAGCTTCAGCCTGCATAGCTGGGCAATGGGCTTTCTGCTATATTCAAAGTCTCTCTCACACACCTACATCATTGCTTCATAAGCGCTTAAACAAAACACCAGGCTAGGAATGACTGGGAGAGGTGTAAAGGCTGTAACATTCCAGAGGAAGCGAGCATCTCAGCTGTTCCAACTAAAAAACCCTGATAGTATGATTTTAAGAAAGAGCGAGTGAGAGAAGAGGAGGGGAGCAATAGCGGACTCCCGGGCGCAATCTCCAAAGAGTCCGATTTAGTAGCTTGGGGCTGATTATTCTGCATGTAAAAAAAAAAAAACTCATCAATATCAGAAAATTCAAAACTACAAAAAATAAAAAATATTGTAAAAAAAATCCCCACCTCTCCCATTACTTAGATTGAACAGTTATTAATAGTTGGCCGTATTTGCTTCATCTATTTTTTGGGAAGGATTTTGGTTTGTTGAAATCCAGGTCCGAACAAGTGCCGTGAATTGCATTTCGTTATTAGACAGGTTAGTTTTGTATTTTAATGAAGAATTCCCCTTTCACATGATACTACCATGAAGGAGTGCTCAGTCAGGCTGGCCCTCTAGGCTTTTGGAAGAAAGTTCAGATTTAGAAAGGGGCATAGATATCATTTCTCTTTCAACATATTTCTGTGCTCTGGGAGTTTACCAGTCAGGGTCTTTATGGCAGATATTAGACAGAATGTGGGAGAATTGGCAAAAGCTGCCTGGATGTGCGAACCTCGGGGAGACAAGAAACTATACTCCTAAAGCAACTGCAAATTTTCTGTGCCGTCTTTCCCCAAAATGTTTTACAGAATGTTCCTGCGATTTTTTCTTTTCAATGGATAAACTTGTCGGAGCACCATGTTGTACCCCTGAAACCAATGTAACATTGTGCGTCAACTATACCAACAGCAACGAAAAGTTTTTCTTTTCAAGCAGATCAGTAAGTCCCCCCCCATGCAGCATCCCCTCTTGGAGGCTCGTAAGGTACATTTAATATATTCAAGGCTCTTTGGTGTGGCACAGATTTTACTCTGTGTTTCCCAAACTTATCTGAGTATGCAGTTGGGCTTCTTTTCCCCAGAGATCACCTATTAACATCTTTCAGAACATGGTTTGAGAAGTGCATTGATCTATGCTGCTATTATTACTGCTTTTATTAGGTACACCAATAACCATTTGTTCTGGAAAAGCACCTTATAATCACACGTGCTAGTTTTTCCTCTCACTCTTAGATCCTGTGGTGTAAACTGGAATTTTTATTCCCATTGAAGGGTAAGTGCTGGGGGGGTGGGAGGGATGGGGTGGCTGGGTGATGGACATTGGGGAGGGTATATGGTGAGCACTGTGAATTGTGTAAGACTGATGAATCACAGACCTGTACCCCTGGAACAAATAGTACATTATATGTTAATAAAAAAAAAAAAAGAAAAGAAATTGGGAAAAACTTAAAAGAAAAGAAAGAAAGAAAGGTAAGTGCCATTAAGCACATGATATGAGCCTAGTAACAAAATGCTGCCAGGGTTAGGAATTAACTTAAAGCCCTACATTTGAAGACTTAATTGGTAAAAATCCAGGTAATCCCCAGTTACCTGACTGGATTGGCTGTCATCAGAGAAAAAGTAATTTTGCAACGTATTACTCATATTCTCATCTCCCCATCCCCTGTCCCTTTTACCACATTTCTAAGCTATGCGTGAACAACCTTGAACTTGATGCTCTAAGGAACAGAAGAATTTAGGGAACTAGTGACATTTCCCTTGAAACTAGACATTCTAAAGATGAGTTCTCACTTTTTTCTTTCATGATGATCATATAAACATTTATGAAAAACAAATAAGTAAGAGACACATAAATATTCCTAATGATGGAGATTAAGGAGGCCTCCACTCTGGAATCTGTACGTGTTTTTGTTTTTTGGGGGGAGAGTTCCTCCGAGCACCCTGGAGCTTCTTGTAACTGCTCCTCTCCATCTCTACACTTCTGTGACCGCCACCATGCAGGGATGCCAGGTGGTGGTGGGTGGCAGTGACATCAGGAGAGATTCCACTCACCCGAGGGAAGCAGAACTATTACTCCAAAAATGTACCAGTTTAATTCTGGAACTTTCTTAGTTTCTCACCCTGGGTGGTAAAAATGTCTCTGTGGATTTTCTCTGCACTATCTGGGCAAGGGTTTTGAATGAATAATCTTTTCTCCGCTGGGAGAAAATCAAAATGCCTACTCAATGAATAAGAACACCACTTCTCCCCACTCCTCCTGAAGCTGTGAGTTTGATTCTTTGTCCCCAAGGTTTGAACTTTGTATATGTACATGGCACCCAACTATGGAAATACGAGAAGTCCTGCACCATGAGATAATTGTTGGCTGTATAATAATTGACCACTGTAAATCTCATTGTTAAATTTTCTCATTAGTTAGCAGTTACATTAACTTTTCCCCCCTGCTCATCAGAATCTTCCTCCCTTGTTTATTTCCTCTCAGTTGGCACAGTGAAATAAAATTGGATTCCAACTAGGTGACCTGGGCTTGAAACCCAGCTTCACTTATTAAGTGTGTGTCCTAATGCAATTTACCTAACCCTCTCTGAGCTTTCATTATGAAATTATCTCAGGGATTATGAGAATTTCACGATATGACAAATATGAAAAGGCTCATCTCATATCCAGTACGTGGGCAGTTGGCAGATGTTGGCTTTTTTTGCTTTCTTTTCTTCTCCTCTGCTTGCATTATTTATCATCCAAGCCCATCATTTCGGGAGGAAAATCCAGAATATATGACTTCCCTGAATGTGTGGGCATTTCTTTGACATAACACAATGATCTAACACTGCAAAGGGTTTATCCTAAAGAGATCTGCTTTAATAAGAAATGGAAACTAAGCATTCCTCTTCTGCTTGTATAGACACCAAAGGGCCTGTTTCAAGTTATAAGGAGCCTCTGGCCCATGTGGAATGCTTGTGATCCTACTGAATGGGCATAATTAAAAAGACTGACTATAGTAAGTGTCGACAAGGATGTGGAGAATCTGGAATCCTCATATTGCTGGCAGGTCAGTAAAATATATTTTTCAGTTTGAAAAATAATTTGGAGGTTTCTTAAGAAGTTAAACCTACCATCTCATCCAGCAGTTTTGCTCTTGGGCATCTACCCAAGAGAAATGAAAACATATATCCACACAAAGACATGTATGCGACTACTTATAGCAGCATTGTTTATAATAGCAAAAGACCAGAAATTATTCAAATGTCTATCAGTTGGTACATGGACAATGGAATAGTATTCAGCAATAAAAAGGAACAAACAACTGATAGCTGCTGCAACAAGGATAAAATTCAAACACATTATGCTAAATGAAAGAAGCCAAATGCAAAAGACATTGGATGATTCCATTTAAATGTCTAGAAAAGGCAAATCTACAGAGACAGAGCATATTGGTGGTCACCTGGGGTATGGGGTAGAAATAGGGATTCACTAAAAACAGGCATAAAAGATTTTGAGGGGTATGTTGGAAATGTTCTCAAACTGGATTGTGATGATGATTAAATAACTATAAATTTATTAAAAAGTCATTACATTATCCATCTAAAATAGATTTTATAATATATCAATTACACCTCCATAAAGTTGTTTAAAAAACAATGCTCATTGTTACACAATTCATGAGACAATCTCCATATCAAAAGCAGCAGTCAGAGATTGTGGAGAATATCATAATCAGGCTGTATTCCCGGAAATAGTCATATATCTGTCTTTCAGTTCAAATATCCATTATTCTATGACTCTGATCGTAAACAACTCCAAAGCTCCAGCTTTCCAACTGGGTAAGGCATGCGGCAGTGAGCAAGGGGAGAAGCAGGATTGGGTGATGTCAGCCACAGAAGAGAGGACACAGAGAGAAGATGAGCAGGCCAGAGCTACTTCTGTTTATCCATATCAGGAATGGAGATGATAAGACACTGGCATGACCTGATCTTTTGAGACCTTGGACCGAATATGCCCATCCTGCCATTTTTCATCTTGGCCAGCAGTTTCTCTTTGCCCCATCTCTCCCACTCCTCCTTTTTCTTGATTTCCAGCCTCCTTGGGCTGTCCTTTTCTATCTGTTAGCCCTTCTGTCATTTGTGCACCAGGGTGTCCTATCTGGCTAGACCTTCTAAAGTCTCTTAACCCCTATGTGCAACAGTTTAAACCAAGGAAAACCCTATCTTTCACTCATTATTTTTCTTATACTTACAAAACTTATAAAACTTCTTTCTAGGTCTCATTCACAAACATACACTGAAGAAGCTAAGATTATTGGGCGCCTGGGTGGCTCAGTTGGTTGAGCGACTGCCTTCGGCTCAGGTCATGATCCTGGAGTCCCGGGATCGAGTCCCGCATCGGGCTCCTTGCTCGGCGGGGAGTCTGCTTCTCCCTCTGCCCTTCCCCCCTCTCATGCTCTCTCTCTCTCTAATAAATAAATAAATAAATCTTAAAAAAAAAAGGAGCTAAGATTACTAATTGGCAATTTACATTACTGAAAAAAGTGAATGTGGGTGAGAATCTCGAATAGTGAAGCTTGACTATTTTGGAACTTGATAATTTAATAATTCTCTCTTTCACTTCATTCAGTCCCAGTATTTCAGAGTAAAATTATCAAGAGAGGAAGCACTGTTATCATGCAGATAAATGTGATACACTCCTAATACTGATGGTTGCACTTCTACAGGCATATAAAGAATAATCAGAAATGTGTGAATCAACTAAACATCAGATAATTTGGCATATAGTGCTTATTTAAAGTAAAAGCCTATTTACAAACTACTTTAAGACTGAAAATATCCTCCCAAACCTGTATTTGCCAGTTGAATAATTTGGATTTTGAATTACATGGGTTTATTTTCTATAAGAAGCTTAAAGTATTTTACAAATAACAGCGAATAATTATTGATTTATTGTGATGTTCCAGGCACCTTACTTAATCTTCACACTAAACAGTAATTACCCCCATTTTACAAATGAGAAAAGTAATACATAAAGAGGTTTTCTGCTCAAACTGACAGTTGATAAGTAACATAACCAGGATTCAAGTCCATGTCTTTCTGACTCCAAAGCCAATGTCTTCAATCACTACACTGTACATCTAAATAGAACTCATGATAGTATCTTGCAAAAACTGCCATCCTCATTTTTTAAAAATGGAGAAGCCACAGGGGACAGAGAATATGACTCACTCAAGAATAGCCAAACAAGTTGGTTCCCTGTAGATTTCTGTCCTTGAACCATGTGGGCCTCCTCTTCAGTGCTTTATAAATTGTTCACCAGGCTACAAGACTCTCTTGAACAGGACTCTCTTCTTTTATAGGGTACTTACCTGAATTCTAGCTATAGGTTCCGGACAGCCAGAACAATTCAGACTCTTCATTTTCTGGAAATCACTGGAGTGGCTGAAAATAAAAGGGCCATTTGTGTTTAGCTTACCAGGTCATTAGAACTAATTAAGTAGCACTTTAGTTTACATTTAATGCAAAGATTCTGGCATCAGTTCCACTGAGGAAAAGACATGAGGTTATGGATCAATCACATTAGCACATGGTGGATATATGCATTTCTTTTAAGTAACTAAAAACTAGTCATTTTATTCAAGGTATATCATTATATATCAAATCCCTTTAAAAATCTCTCCTTGGTGTGTTTCAGGCTTATCTTCTTAATCTGGCATCTTCATCAGAGTCTGACATCAGGCAAGAGTAGCAGAGAAGAGAAATCCTGAGAATGGAATGAATGATTTACAGAGGAAGATGCTTTAAAACCTTTCCTTAGGAAGATGTGGCAGCTGCTGTATTAATTCTGCAAAAAACCCAGTCCTGATTTTGATGGTGGTAAGACAAAGTTGCCCAGGCAAGCCTGGGACAGAGGACAACCTTTCCCATCTTCCCCCTAGAGTTCCCCGATCATGCATTCCAATAATGCCTCTCAATAATTTTATTCTCCCTCAGTAAGAGAAATCTCAAACGCTTTAATCTGTTTGGTAAATGAATACAAAATAGAATCATTATTTCCAGGTCTTGGTTTCATAACCAATAATGACTCCCATTTATTGAGAACCTACTATAGGGAAGGCACTGTACTTAGCATTTCACATGTATTATTTCTAATCCTGATAATGAGGCAAGTTAGGTGTTCTTATTGCTACTTACAGGGGAAAAAATCCAAACACCTGAGGACAAGGGAGATTAGGAAATTCTGACTCAAAACTCACGTGCTTTCCATCACGCTACCTTACTCTTCACTGAATCTTGGAGTATCACCAAGGATTAGATTACTTTTTGGCCACTTAAACAAACACTATCAATTGCCTACTGGATGCCTAAATAAACCTAGGATGGTAAGACATGGACCTTGTTCTTCAGGAGCTCATAATTCAGAGAAAAGGACTGAATTAAGTTATAAAAAGAGTGACTCAGACAGCATGTGCTAAGGGAACTTAGAGAAGGTCACAGTTGTGAGCTGATGAGAATGGGGTAGCCTCCTCAAGTGAAGCCAGGCCCAGGTGAGCCTGACAGAAGGCACAATTTGGATAGCAGAGAAGAGACAGAAGAGCATTCTACGAAGACTGGAACTAGGAACAGGCATGATGCATTGAAGAACAGTGAGGACACCCACCTGTGAGGGGTCAGTGTGATGGGGTTTCTGCTAAGGAGCAAAAAGATTTGAATGTGACAGTGACTTATCCTATGGCAACTTGTGGCACTAAGGAAATTCCATTCCAGTCAGAGCCCAGGGAATAGTTATCCAGGTACTGCTTCCTGTCTTGGGTAAAAATGTCTATTTTTGGGGTGCCTGGGTGGCTCAGTTGATTAAGCATCTGCCTTTGGCTCAGGTCATGATGCTGGAGTCCCAGGATCGAGTCCCGCATTGGGCTCCCTGCTCAGTGGGGAGTCTGCTTCTCCCTTTGCCCTTCACCCCACTCTCTCTCTCTCTCTCAAATAAATAAATAAAAACCTTGGGGCACCTGGGTGGCTCAGTCATTAAGTGATTGCCTTCGGCTCAGGTCATGATCCCAGAGTCCTGGGATTGAGCCCCGCATGAGGCTCCCTGCTCTGCGGGAAGCCTGCTTCTCCCTCTCCCACTCCCCCTACTTGTGTTCCCTCTCCCGCTGTCTCTCTGTCAAATAAATAAATAAAAATTAAAAAATAAATAAAATAAAATCTTTAAAAAAATACGTCTATTTTTTGCCCGCATTTAAGAAAAGAAAAAGAGACAGAAAGAGAAAAAGAGTAAGGGGAATCCTAGAAGGGTCATGGGACAAATACAGGGTTAGAAACCAGAATCTCTGGGTTTTGTTTTCATTTTCAGTCAGTTATTTTCTGAAAATGCTACAGCAGAAATTATTGAAGCTCTTCTGAATAAGTTTTTGCTAAAAGTGAAAAATATATAATCATCTCCCCCACCACACACACAAATTCATCTCATTCTAAATATGCAGACTGTTGGAAGTAAGACTCCCAAGTGTTCAAATTACTGACTTAGGTAGTGAAAGTGCCCCCAAACTACCCTGCTTCATCCCCTTCCAGCATATACTATGCTGGAGACAGGCTGCGTGGCAAATGATGTTTTAAAATTAGAACATTGTTGGGATTTTTTAGGTTAACAGGAGAGATGGCGTTAACCCTCTTCATAGTTTTCAAGCATAGTTGCTAGGTACAGTGTAATTTTTTACTGTCATAATTTTCCTGCTACCTGGACAACTTGAAAATTTTCCAATGTGTTTAATTACACAGTTTTAATTGTGCAAGACTGGGGTGAGAGATTATTTTAGTGAGTTTTATGAAGGCAAGTTAGCCTTCCAGACAAATGTTCCCAAGCTCCCTCAGCACTAATTTGGATTTTAAAAATTCATTTTACTAACTTGCCGAGCTTAAAAGATTTGGTGCTGATGTTTAGCTCTCTCAGCGCTGCAGTTTAGAAGGGCAAGTGAAGAACATCCCTCTGGGCTTCTGAAGCTGGACTGAAGCAGATCTAGACAATGCCCATGTCCCTGGCTAAGCAGAGCCTAGCAGAGGCCGTTTTATGAAAGAGCTAAGGGTTAGACATAGATATTCCACAATGGGATGACACACCCGTATACACTCATCCTACAAATTCATCTTGCTTTTACAAAGGCAGCAATATTAAAAGCCAGGAATTACAGGGACCAAGGGGGAAGATTCAGAAATTGGAGATTCCAATTTACCCTTTTATAGATCATTCAGGGTCTCCCAGGCCCTTGAAATTTTCTTTCATCCCAACTGGTGAATAGTATTGTCCATATGGTGTTCCCAATAAGGGCTATAGTTTCTAAGTTGGGAAAACACTAGAATAAGGTTCATAGGAAATTCTTTGACTCTATTTCTAGAACCACTGAACCACAGTCCTTACAAGTGCTCTACAATGCCATCTTGCTTTCATACATTTGTTCATTTATTCAACATTTATTGGAGGTCTACTACAGTTACAGTAAATGCAGTCCCTACACCAGGACTGCTCTTAGACCAGTCAATAAAACTTGATGAGACAGTGTAGAGAAATGTGATATGATCATGGACTAGGTGTTAATGGGAGGAGGACAGCAATGGTGAAGTCTTCCAGGAAACGGTGATAGCTGGGGAAACTCTGAAGGACAATGAAGAGTACAGTCCAGGTGGAGAAGAGGTAAAGCAGCTTTCTAATAGGAGAAAAGCATGTCGAGAGGCATGAGAAAATGTTCATGACCTTCACGAAAATATGAAAGGTTTATAAGAGCTGGAAGAGGGCTGCGTAATTGGCAGAATTTAGCTTTCAAAGTCATCAGCTGGGCTCTGGTTTTCACAATATAATGAATTTGAGTGTTTGGACCTGTGGAACTCAGGAGCCCATTTTTATTTTTATTTTTTTATTTTTATTTATTTATTTATTTAGAGAGAGGGAGAGAGCATGAACGGGGGAAGGGGTAGAGGGAAAGAATCTCAAGTAGACTCTGCACTGAGCACGGAGGCAACACGGGGCTCAATCTCGGGACCCTGAGATCATGACCTGAAGCTAAAACCAAGAGTCAGACGTTCAACCAGGTGAGCCACGCAGGGGCCCCTCAGGAGCCCATTTTAAAAGCCATTTCCTTGATTGGTAGTCAGGAAACATGACGGCAGACTGGTTCAAAATGCATACTCTGAGGTGGAGATTCTACAGTGTATCCAGTTGGTGATAAAACAAGAGCATCTCATTTCATTTCTTGAGGTATGATCAGGAATTCCATCAAGATCATTTTTGTGTTACTCTGTTTTAACAATCAGCTATCCCTTTCTCCCATTCCATAAAGCAAAGGTATTTTAACGTGTGTAGAGGTCAGCTGATTTTAAAATCTGATCTCCTATTTTTTTGAGGAGCAAAATTTGATCTCCTATTTCTTGAGGTATTCATTCATTTTCACTGTATATCCAAGAGAACTGACGATCTTATGATAAATGACAAAGCCAGAAAATGAGTCAGTGCCAACAAAGAATTAGATTGAAGGACTCCCAAAGCTTGGTCTGGATGAATCTTTAGGGTACTGTGAATAGGAGCAAATACCCTAGAACCTGAGCTGAGTTTGTAGTGTTGGGGATTGGGCAGCAGCAGAGCTGGGTCAGGGACTGACTCAGAGTGAAGCTCGAGGGCAGGAAATAACCCTTCCAGTGAGTACTATAACAGGACCCGAAGCTCACAAACATGCAATGAACCATTTTCGCCGACATTTCTTCCTATAACCAAGGGCTCGAAATCAGGACCACTGCTACCCCTTTCATTTGTCTGTGACCCTCAGCTCCGGCTGGGAGACTGATTTTCTTCTCTGGAGCTGCCTTTGGTGATCATTTTGTCCTAATTCCATTGATATAAATTTGACGAGGGTAAGAAATAGCCTGATTTACACGCTACTGGGATGATGCTGATTCCTACTTCTCTCGCCAGACGGCCCCACCTGAGCAGGTGCCCTTATCACAAAGTGTGGAACTTGAGGCTTATACAATTTGTGTAGGGGTTATAGAGGATGAGGAGAGGGATGCTCTTAAAAAATAATAATAATAATAAATGATGTATGTAAAATTAGGGACAAAAACAAACCATTATTAAGGAAAGAAATCACAACAGATAAATGAAGGCTTGGAGATTTGGAACTTTTCCTGAAATACCTTCAGGGGAATTATAGTGATGCTTTACACAGAAATGCTTCCTGATCACACTCTAGTGTTCACTCCACACCTACAACACTCTACATATCCTGGTCGCTCCCAGCATGCTCAGGGACCCGAGGAAGTGAGGGACCTGAAGCTTATGGTTCATTGGCTTCATGGCTCGCCCAGATATAGTACCCCTGATGAAGGCTGAAGGAGGATGACTTGGCTACTCATCCTGGTTTACCAGAAAGTCCCAGGTTATGCCTGTTATTCTTGTTTAAATGTAATAATTCCCTTTTTAGTCTGAAAAAACCAAAAAACGAAAAACAAAAAACCAGTCCTGGTTTGCACCATAAGTTATATGCTCGCCCTATTTTTGTTGGTCACCTCTGTAACCGTGCAAGCCTGGCCCAGGTAGGAAGCTCTCCATTCAAACTTTTGCATCTTCGTTGCCTTTCTGCCCCAGCTGGACCCGGGGGAATCTCTGTTTCCCAATCTTAAAGTGGGGGTAATCACATTGACCTACTTAGAGTGGGTTGCAAGGAAAGCTCCTGTTGTGTGGGGTTTTTCTTTTATCTTCTTAAAAGTCATTGTTTTAATACAAATTAAAACTTAAACAAAATTAGTCATTGGTGTGTAAGGTTTCTTTGGCCTTGGGGACCCAAGAATCTGTAAGTAATACCATCTAGCCCAGTAGAGTTAGTCCTCTCTGTTCTGCTTTCCTGAAGACCCACCCATCTTCTCAAAACAACCTGCAGGGTGGAGCGGCAGGAAGGCCTGGGTCAAAAGATCACCCGGGTGCCTGTCCTTTGGGTGATCCACTAGGACTGAATGTGCTGGTGGACTAAGGAGGTGTTCCCCATGCAATAGCTTCGTCTTGGTGGGTCCCCTGTGTCAGTTCATCACTATTAGAGAAAGGCACGCAGGAAGGGCAGGCAGAAGACCCTACCCCCACATGGAGCTGCTTTGCATGGCCGGCCCAGCGGGGACAACGAGGCAGCTTCACTGTGGGCAGGCTACTGGATCCAACACACCACTTCAGAGCCTTTGAGTTGTACGTCAAGCGCAAATAACCAGGCTTGTTTTCCCTGCCAAAGTCACATGCAATGTCAAGGTAACATCAAAAAGTTGATTTAAAAGGCCGCTTCCTCTGAGTGCTGATTTAGGCACATAAACAGTGGCTTGGGTAAATGCCACTCTGTGTTTAAAGTAATTACACTTCAGCCCTGGAATGTGGTGATGAGAAAGGTCCACTGCAGCAAACAAAGTCGATTCTATCAGCAAACTCTGGAAAGTCAGCTGGCCCGGATGCTGCTTCTCCCCGAATCGACTACTTCCTACTTGGGGGCTGTCTCTGGAAAAGTCAGAACTTGAGGACCAGTGTGGGTGCACTGCCCAGCTCTCTAACGCTGGGGCCAGCTCACAACCAACAATATGGCTGCAACATGGCCTGGGAGCCATGGCCCATAGGAGCTGCTGTCACTCACGTTCAGTGGGAGCCCTTGGAAATACTGAGGCTCTTGGTCTCTGCATCACCCTGTCTTGCCAGATCCTGCTGGGGCTGGACAGCCACTGCTCAGCAAGCCAGAGGAAGGCTGGTAGGGTTGGGGCAAGGCTTCCTGGGGGCCGGGGGTGACATCTTGAGGAGCAAAGAGATGATGGCTCTCCTTGATGGCTTATTCAAATGTCTGACTGGTATAGCCCTAACTTCATCCTAAATAGAAGGACACAGGGGTTCTTTTATCCATTTCTACTTTGGAATCGTATCTTTCTCAGAGAAAAAGACCTAGTAATCACCTTTCTGCCCTACGTCTTGGCAACCAATTCCCAACCGTGTGCCAAATCAGTGGAACTTTCCTTGCGTCTGGGAAGAATCATTTCCCTTTATCCTTACGGAACTTCCTTCATAAGTTACTGCTGGCAGCTATATTCGTGCTAATTAGCTGCCCTTGATGGATTTATTTCATCCAGTTGTAAATTTCAGAGGAGACGTTCCCAGGCCAACTTAAAAGTAGAAATCACAGAACAAGCTGAGTGGAAATCAGGTTTGGATGACCTCCACAGCGCAAGTCACGCCAATTCCCATGGGGCTTGAACACAGTGTTCCCAGGGAGGCGAGTCAAAGTCCAGTGACAGACGGGAAGAAATCTTACGGAGACCTTTGAGTTGAGTCACTTCATCTTACAACAAAGGACCTGGGGCTCGGAAAGGTCAGTGAACTTGCCCTGTCACACAGCTATTTACTAGTCACCTCAGAAAGTGAAAAGGCTATGGGTGACACTAGTGCTAGAGGGGAAACTCCTGTTTGTCTTCTGAGACAACTTGAACACAGTGGTCATCAGCAAAGGCCTGGTCTGGTTTTTTTTCACCTTCTAACTTTTTTCCGTGGAGTCATGTTGTATCCCCGAAGAAAACACATGGAATCCAGCTGATGAGATGTTTTAGATATTCCAAAAAGTATACAAAGTAGCTGATGTAATTTTGGTAGGTACAGTGGACCAGCTGTTGGAAAGGACAAAGCTTCCCAAACATCTGGACTGATCTGCGTCCTAGGCTCCAGTCATAAACTGTCCATTAGCTATAAACCTTTATGCTCCAAGTCTGGAATATTCTCTGATTCCCCATCTGTCTCTGGCCCTTTAAGAATAGTTAGGGAAGGTGATGATGGTAGGAAGATTTGTTTTATGGGGTACTTGAGAAGAAATCTTTCTGGTCGTATTTATGACAACTCTTCCAAATGGCATTTTTTTCTTTGTGTATTGGCCTCAGATGTATTAGAAGTAAAAGTCAGGATTTTCTCTTTTTTTTTTCTTTTTCTTTTCTTTTCTTCTTCCTTTCCCTCCTTCATTCCCTCCTTCCCTCTCTCCCTTCTTTCCTTCCATCCTTTATCCTTCCAACTCCACCTCGTTTGTCCTTCTTGTCCTTTTCATTCTTTTTTTCTCCTCCTTCTCCTTCTTATTCACACCTCAAAGCCCAACTGTGCCATTTAATAAACAGTCACCCACATAAATGCTTGTGGAAGGGAGACTGTTTTCAGTTGGTCACCTGTTGGGCCCTGGCCTCCTGTACATTTATTAAAAATGAGTGTTCCGGGGCGCCTGGGTGGCTCAGACAGTCGGGCATCTGCCTTCGGCTTGGGTCGTGATGTCTGGGTCCTGGAATCGAGTCCCGCGTCGGGCTCCCGGCTCAGCGGGGAGTCTGCTTCTCCCTCTCCCTCTGCCTCTCCCCCTGCTCAAGCTCTCTCTATCTCTCTGTCTCAAATGAAAAAAGAAAAAGTCTTAAAAAAAAAAGTGTTCCTTCATATAGCTCAGCTTTTGTATACATACTAGAAATATTCATGTTTTAATATAAAATACAAGAAGACTCTTCATTTTACCGTCAAGACCAAGAAGTTTCAGTACAGAACTTCTTTTTTTTACGATTTTATTCATTTATTGAGACAAAGAGTGCAAGCAGGGGGAGCAGCAGAGGGAGAGGGAGAAGCAGACTCCCCGCTGAGCAGGGAGCCCAATATAGGGCTTGATCCCAGGACCCTGAGATCATGACCTGAGCTGAAGGCAGACACTGAACTGACTGAGTCACCCAGGCGCCCCTCAGTACAGAACTTCTGTCATTAGAAACTTCTGTTTTGTGTGCAGAGCTGTACTCTCTCTGGTTAAATTTAAATGATGTCAAAATAATAGTCAAGCAGGTACTAACCCACCAGATGACTTATTATATTTTTTGCCTCAGAATCAATCATTTGAAACTCTTGAAACATAGGGAGTCCAAGGATCCTCTGGACTTTCTTAATATTATGACTTTATATGTATCTGCATCAGATGAAACCTTGTCAGTTCTTCATAAAATATACATTTATAATTATATCATAATATTTACTGATTGCGATGGATTAAACAATTTGCATTTCAATTAAATGATTCTGAAAACAAATCACATATAATCATCTTCCCCACCAAACCTGTTCCTCCTACAGGCTTCCTCATTTCTGTCGGTGGCTGCACCATCTACCTTCATATTCAATCCATTCCCAGTTCCTGTCAATTTCCCGCCCCCATTGTATTTCGACTCTGCCTATTTTGCTTCCCGTTTCCATCTACTCCAGTAGGCCCAAGCCACCATCGGTTCTTTGCTGGACTACTCATCCCATAGCCTCCCACCTGGTCTCTCTTCCTCCACACTTGCCTCTTCCAGTCCGTTCTGCTCAGAGCAACCGGAACAACCCTTGAAACGAGTGAATATGGCAAACTGTTCCAAATTCCTTAACACAGGTCTACATCTCTTGCCCCTTTTCTCTTGGCTCCCTGAACTCTAGCTGCCTTTGGCCTTCTTTTGGTATGTGAAACACATACCACATTTCCTACTTCTCCCCATTAACCCCACACCCCTGCCCCAGACACTCACTAGTGTCTTTTCATCTTCAGATAGGTCTTAACTAAATGTCAGTCCTCCGAAAAGTTTGGTACCCATGCTCATGTAGTTCCCATTGTTATTCTTAAACATAATAACTGGCTTTTCTCTCTCAATACCCTCACCACAATTGATTGTGGATTTGTGTATTTATATTGTATCATAATGATATATTTTTATTGTACTATATATAATGTCTAACTTCTCCTGAAGACTATAAACTCTATGAGGGCAGATACCATGTATGTCCTAGGTCAGAGAGACATTTAATGCATTAATATGTATTCAATAAATACTTGTGAACAAATGGATCATCATGGTAATGCACTCGTACATTGCATGGGTTTTTTTTTCAGTTTAAAGTGCATGAGTATAATATACCCTTAAATTCATGAATTTAACCTATTGACCTATTGACCAGATGATTGTCTCCTCTTTCACAGATAAAGCAGGTTTAAAGAAAAAAAAAAAATTTAGGAAAAGTGGTTTAAGGTCCTCGAGTTCAGAGTTGCCTAATACAGAAAAACAATAACAATGATTAACATTTACCCCTCTCTTATGATATCCCAAGCATGTTTCAATTGTATTAATTAATTTAATCCCTATAACAACCCTGTGAGGTAAGTAACATTATTATCCTTTTTTTTTTTTTCCTAGGCAAAGAACTTTATTAACCTTGTTTCAAACTTTATTCCCAGGCTTCTTCAGCTTAACTAGCTGCAAAGAATGAATTGTGTATAAGCCAAAACTGAAAAGAGCTGCAGTGTCCAAGGGGCTTGGGCTTAAAAATATTAGAGATCTACATTTTATCAGATCCACGAACAAAATTTTAAAAAGCAGTCATAATATAAAATAGCAGCTCCCAGTAACTTCTTCAAGTTTTATGTTCTTCAGAAGTTGACTCAATTCAGTTTGCTTCATTCTTGGAAGCTTCATCAAAATTCTCTACAAGATCTGGAACTTCATCATCATCATCCTCTCCGGTAGCAAGTGGTGCTTTTCCATCCACAGATTGTTTGGGCAGAGCTTCAGCCAGTCTTAAACTAGTCAGACTGTCTGCACCAAGTTGGTTTAAGATACTGGGTAGCATTTCTGTCAGCTGCTTTGTCTCAGCATGGCCTGTAATGGTGAAAGTGTTCGCTGCCAGTGATGCCTGAACTTTGGGGTTGTTAAAGTGGATCACTGTTCCTTGGTTTGTGAACATATTCACTTCTTCAATACCAGAGATATTATTTACCCCTAACTTCTTTAAGGAGAACTGAAGTTTTTTATCATCTGCTGTACCGTTCTATGAACCACCTTCTTCTTTCGGCGAGCAGTTCCTTTCCCACCAATGCGCACTTGTGCTTGCAGTTTGGCGAGTTTCTCCTGGTTCATGATAGTTTCTTTCATCTTGTTGGAGCGGAAATGGGACCGCGCGGGGGAATAGGGTTGGCGCTCAGGGGGTCTCGGGCGGACCAGCTGAGATTAGGAGCACACACGTGGGGACGCAAGATGGCAGCTAGAGGGCTATTATCCTTTTTTTTAAGGAAATGGAAGTTAGGTAACTTGTCTAAGGTCTCAAACATATACACACATAATATTAAATGTTTGTTGGTGTTTTTTTGTTTTTGTTTTCGTTTTTTTTTACATAATAGGTATAGATTCATGTTGGTCATCTTACTGAAATACAGTTCTGACATATTGAGCTTTACCCAGCCATGTTTCCCATACTGAGGAATACTGCAGGTAGAATGATTTCTGTACCTCTTGGTCATCATTCTCTTTCTTCTCTCTCTATCCCCTGCCACCGCCCTCCCTACCCTCCCTCTTCCCTTCCCTTCTGTTCCCTGCTTCCCTGGGCTATTCAGTGGGGAGACCTCTGACAGAGCCACTTTTCCACCAGGCTATCATATACAAGGTCAGTGTTCCCACATTCCAAAGGTAGGTAAAAATGTGTGTGGAAAGCAGGGAATTTTGCCAGAACAATGACTCACTGTGTACATGCAAAATGGTTCAATAAGAGGCCACTGCCTTAGCAAGAAAAATGCTGCCCGTCCCTGTTAAAAATAAGGGGGCAGGCCCACAGCACTCCTGGAATTTAGGAGAAGCCTTCTATGACAGATGGGAAAGACATACACCTCATAAACCATGTCCTGCCTTTTTATTTCATGGACATGAAAGGGGATTTTCAAAAAGGGATGGGCATGAAATGTGTTCTTGCCATGTAATGCCATGTATATATTTATAGGAAGCATGTTCAGCCACCTCTAGGTTATTCAGCAATTAGCGATAGAATCGGTGAAGCATCTTTCTGGTCCTCTTGCTTCTGCCAGTGCCTTGTTTACTTGTTTGTTTTTTTGTCCAGATTCCTGTTGGTAAGAACTTCCACTAGTAGAAATGGAAGATTAAGGTAGAACAGGGCTGGGCCGCTCCGTGTCTTGCTTTCTTCCAAGCCCAGCCTAGACTGCACGGAGATGACCTGACCCCTCTCTTGTACCTCGAGCCTGTGGAAACCCCACCTCAGGACCAGTCCCACCGCCAGACTCCCTTGTTGGCATAACACTGCAGCTGGGAGAAAAAAAGAAATCAGCCTTTGCAGTTTGGGGCTTTCATAAATCTATGATCTGAAGACTCCCCTGGTCTTTAAGATTGCCTCCCAGTGACTTCGCTTGTCCTCAGCTCCCTTTTTCATTCCCCTCAGCAGCCGTTCCCAACCTATGCACTACTTTCCTCAACCCCCTTATTCTAGTCTGAGCCAGTAGTTTTCAACCTTAGCAACCCATTAAAGTCACCCCAGGACCTTGGAAAACTCCCAGTGCCTCGGCTGCCTCCCAGGTCAATGATATTAGATTCTCTGGCAGTGGATCCAAGCATCGGGAGTCTTAAAAGCTCCAGTGATTCCAGTGTATGGCCAAGGATTAGGCCCATTGCTTTCAAGCAGATAACATCATCTCCTACTTCATCAGAGGTGGTAAAACACAAATCTGTCACAAGCTTTTCTGCACACACCTTGTTGTCCCTCCTCCCAGTCTCTGAGGTTGAGGCAAACTACGTCCTTCTTCTTTTCTGGTAATATTCTCCTTGAAAACCAAGCTTTCTCAGCTGGACCAGCTCTTACTAACCTTTCATAGTTGGGCTCAATTGCTTTCCTCTCTCCATGAAAGGTTGCCAGATGCAATGGCTGAATCAAGACCTTTCTATAAGCATTTAGTATGTTCAGTGGACATTCTCTATTTGTTTTTCTCTCTTCTCTCAAATTGAAGCTCCTTGAGGGCAGGAACCATATGATTTTCATCTTTGTTAACATCAGCACCTGGCTTTTTGTAGGCATTCACCTCTGCTTGTCGAACTGAACTACAGAATCATTTTCCACCTAACTTCTTGGGCAGAATGATGTGGTCTAACTGGCTCGAAGTACATTTCATGTAACCCAGCCCCCTTACTTTTATTCCCATGAATAACTGACCTAGGGCAATTATCTGGACATTCTTTTGATTTTATGTTAAGCCAATAATGTATTTACCTATTTAGGATGAACTTCTAAGTAAATCTAATATAGGATTCCTCTGATCAGCATTCCACACTTTTCAAGGCCATTGAGTCAACAGTAATGATCATTGGTAGTCAGCAGAAATAAGAATGAACAGTGTGGCTTGTACTATACATACAGTTTTAGAAATTAAAATTCATAACCCAACACGGTCTGCTTTATTTTAGAATCTAGCACCATCTCTTTGCAGGGGCAGAGCTAACCTATCTCCGCAAAGCAGCCAGAATAGGCTGGGCGACTTACTGAAGTTGTCCTCGGTTCCCTTTTGTTTTCCGCTTAAACTCTGCCTCAGAAGTACAGTACTCCTCAGTCATACTCTGAATGCAGAGCTCCCTCAACAGAGGAGCCAAATCCCTACCCGGCCTGATTAATTAGCTGAGTAAATCTAAGAAACTCCTCAGCCTTACGGCCCTTCTTTCTGCCAAGTTTTGTAAAATTCATAGACTGCATGTATTCATAAGCACAAGAAAACACCTGTGAGCAATTAACCAAATACCCTTGATTTAGAGGCCTTGGAAATATGCTGATGGTCCCTAGACTGTTGGCACAGGTCTATAATTATGTGAGACCACAACCAAATCATCCCGGCAGGCCACTTACAGGAAGGGTCATTCTTTCAAATATAACATGATGCTGCATCTAAAAATAATTCTGCCTGAGATTTAGAAAGAAGTAGGCTTTATGAGGGTGTTGTTTTAAAGAGAGGATGCATAGGGTTTGGGAAGGAAGAAGTGCCTCAAGCTATTTCTTTGAAATCTGTATGTAACCGTGACAAGGGGAAAAGAAACCATCAAAACCAATTTTAAAAATGCACAGAATTACAAATCATGTTTAAAATTATCCACCTAGAAAATGTTCATATAACTCTACTTGTCTGGCCTAGAAACAATAACCACAGGGTTAACACACTAAATCTGCAACCAAAAGTGTTCCATGAAAATGTAAATGCATCTTTGGAGAGCAGACAGTCCAGTGTAGAATTACAAACCAAAAAGGTTTGGTTAATCCTTTCTTTTATTTGCAAGAATGACTTCTTATCACTCTGAAGTGTATTATTACTTTATATTCTGTGTAACGAGAATATTTAAAATTAAACCTCACAGCATTGAAGAAAGCCATGGATTTCCAGAATCAGTCTCAAGAAACACAAAATCTCTAAAATCAAGAGTTCTTAACCAAGCATACATACACTTCAGGAGCTATGGGAAATCCCTGGAATTCTAGGAAAATTCTGTGTGTGTGTTTATTTTTCAGAGTGGAGCAGTAGAACAGATCTCTAGCTACACAGTCCAATGCAGGAGCCATACGGGGTTATTAAGCACTCGATACAGTGTCGTCTCACCTGAAGTATGTTGCAAGGGTAAAATTCCCACTGGATTTTGAAGAGAAAGAATGTGAAATATCTCAACAATTATTAGAGTGACTAATGTGGAAGTTATAATATCTTGTGTGCACTGGGTGAAGTAAAATACATTATTAAAGTTAGTCTCACCTGTTTCTTTTTACTTTTTAAAACATGGTTACTAGAAAAACGAAAACCATAGATGTAGCGGATGTTACATTTCTATTGGATGGTACTGAGTCTATAGCTTTCGTGAGTTTATCAAAGGGCCCTCTTCCTTAGGGCAAAGAGGGACTTGCTGAGCTCTAAATCCTCATGCTTGTCATTCATCCTGCAGACTCTGTCTCAGTGGGCCTGGGATAGAGCCCGCCAGCAGGGGCTCTGATGCAGGCAAGGCTTTCCTTGGCCCACATTTAGAGACATGCTGCCTTGGAAACTTCTAACACCGCTGGTGTTTTCAGAGACAAACACTGACCCATCGCTTCACTACTAGTACACAGTCTGGAGTCTCTCTGCCTCTAGTCTTGGCGGGACACCTACCCACACATCGGTGCTGTCTTCCTGGATGCTCCACCTAAACACCGAATGTATTAGCACATCTCACACCAGCCCTGCTCTCCTGCACTTTTTATCTGGGTCATGGCACCTCTGAATTCCTCCTCTCGTTCCCTGCCCATGCCAGCACAAACAGTCATTAGGGCCTATCAGTGTTTCTAATACACCCTTTTGCGTTTCTTTGTCACCACTGCCTGGATTATTGTCATAACCTCCACCTCGCCGCCCTTCCTCCAGATCTTCTTCCTCACCACTGTTGTTAGAATTCATTTTATTTATTTTTTTAAAGATTTTATTTATTTATTTGTCAAAGAGAGAGAGCGAGCGAGCGAGCACAAGCAGGGGGAGCAGCAGGTAGAGGGAGAGGGAGGCTCCGCACCGAGCAAGGAGCCCGATGCGGGACTTAATCCCAGGACCCTGGGATCATGACCTGAGCTGAAGGCAGACATTTAACCAACTGAGCCACCCAGGTGTCCTGTTAGAGTTCATTTTAGAGTGACAGATCTGATTATATTACTCCCTGGTGCAAAGATCATATCATAAAGTCCTCATTGTAGCCAAAAAGGCCCTCCATAAACTGTCTGAATCCCAGATTCATCTACGATTTATCCCCTACCCCATGTTCGCTCCAGCCACACCAAACATAATCTTCTTTCATGCTCCTAAGCCTTGGCCCATGTTTGTCCTCTGCCTGAATGCCTTTTCCTCCTCTTCCCTTTCAAGACCCACATTATCAGCATCTCTACTATATCTACTCGGGGCTCTCAAGCACTTCATCTATATCTATATCTATATCTATCTCCATTATGGCACATCTCATGTTGTATTGAATTATTTCACTGTGAGCTTCTCTGAGTCACTCATTTTGTCCTTGCTGCCTAATACAGTGTCAAGAACTGTAGGAACGTATTTGACATCTAGACAAATGCCAAGTAATCTTGTATCTAAGGATTTTCCAAAAGTACAGTTCTCTAACCTCACAAGGTCGAGTTTGAAGGATCCTTAGAGATCTTCTGGCCTGCCCTCGCATTCCTTGATGAGCACATCAAGATCTTCAGAGGTTACATGAGTCATTATTTACTGAGTGCCTGCTACCTCATTTCATCTTGATGATGACCTCTGAAGTAGGCATTTCTATTAATACCCATTTTACAAAAGAGAAAAATACGACCTCTGTGAATTTAAACAATGTGCCAAAGGTCACATAGTTAGTTACCTGGCAAGATGAAACAAGAATTCAGGTCTCTTTATACTTGACCTAGGCATCCTTCCCTTGTCTCACTGACTATTTAAAATTTGGGGTGCTGCCTGAGTTCTTCAACAGACACAAAGATTATATTTTTATTTATTGAAGTATAGTTGACATTCAATATTATATTACTTTCAGGTGTTCAACACAGTGATTTGACAATTCTATACATTACTCAATGCTCACCATGGTAAGTGTAGGCACCATATGTCAGGACATAAAGTTATCACAATATTATTGACTATATTCCCTATGCTGTGCTTTTCATTCCTGTAACTTATTTATTTTGTAACTGGAAGTCTGTACCTCTTAAACCTCTCCGCTAATTTTCCTACCCCCTCATTCCCCTCCCCTCTCAAAACCACCGTTTTGTTTTCTGTAGTTACAGGTCTGATTCTGCTTTTTGTGTATTTGTTCATTTGTTTTGTTTTTTATATTCTACATATAGGTGAAATCATATGGTATTTGTCTTTTTCTGTCTGACTTATTTCACCTAGCATAATACCCTCCAGGTCCATTCATATTGTTGCAAATGGCAAGATTTCATTCTTTTCAATGACTGAGTAATACTCCATTGTGTGTGTGTATAACATACATATATATATGTACATATATATACATATATTTGTGTGTGTGTGTGTGTGTATATACTCACACACATTGTCTTTATCTATATCTTGGTTATTGTAAATAATGCTGAAATAAGCGTAAGGATGCATACATCTTTTTGGATTTGTTTTGTTTTCTTTGGCTAAATACCCAGAAGTAGAATTACTGGGTCATATAGTATTTCTAATTTTTTGAGGAACCTCCATACTGTTTTCCATAGTGGCTGCACCAATTTTCATTCCCATAAAGAATGCATGAGGGTTCTTTTTCTTCACATCTTTACCAACACTTCTTATTTCTTATGTTTTTGATACTAGCCATTCTGACTGGTGTGAAGTGACATCTCATTGTGGTTTTGATATGCATTTCCCTGATGATTAGTGATGTTGAGCATCTTTTTTTTTTTTTAAAGATTTTATTTATTTATTTGACAGAGACAGAGATAGCGAGAGCAGGAACACAAGCAGAGGGAGTGGGAGAGGGAGAAGCAGGCTTCCTACCAAACAGGGAGCCTGATGTGGGACTCAATCCCAGGACCCTGGGATCATGACCTGAGCCGAAGGCAGACACTTAATGACTAAGCCACCTAGGCGCCCTGTTGAGCATCTTTTTATGTGTCTGTTGGCCAACAAAGATATTTTGTACAGAGAGATAGAAAGTTTTAGTGAAAAGAACCACATTATGACACTGAAGCTAGTTTTAGACTCAGCTCTGTCTCTTTTAGAGTTTTCTTATCTGTTAATGAAATCTATACCATCTGTACTTACTATTAATATAAATATTGTAGAAACAACCTAAGCTTTCATTGATGGATGAGTGAATAAAGAAAATCTGATATATACAATGGAATATCATTCAGCCATAAAAAGGAAGGAAATCCTGCCATTTGCAACAATATGGATGGACCCTGAGGGCATTATACTATATGAAATAAGTCAGACAGAAAAAGACAAATACTATATGATCTCATTTATATGTGGAATTTAAAAAGCTGAACAAATAGAAATAGAGAGAAAAATGGTGATTGACAGTTGGGGAGATGTTGGTCAAATTATAAACAAATTCATAGTTATAAAATGAATAAGTTCTGGGGATTTAATGTACAGTATGGGGACTACTGTTAATAATACTGTGCTAGCAATGTCCACAATAGCCAAACTGTGGAAAGAGCCAAGATGTCCATCGACAGATGAATGGATAAAGAAGATGCGGTATATATATACAATGGAATATTATGCAGCCATCAAAAGGAATGAGATCTTGCCATTTGCAACAACGTGGATAGAACTGGAGGGTATTATGCAGAGCGAAATAAGTCAAACAGAGAAAGACATGTATCATATGACCTCACTGATATGAGGAATTCTTAATCTCAGGAAACAAACTGAGGGTTGCTGGAGGGGGGGGTGGGGTGAGAGGGATGGGGTGACTGGGTGATAGACACTGGGGAGGATATGTGCTCTGGTAAGCGCTGTGAATTGTGCAAGACTGTTGAATCTCAGATCTGTACCTCTGAAACAAATAATGCAATATATGTTAAGAAAAAAAAAAAAGAAGATAGCGGGAGGGGAAGAATGAAGGGGGGGAAATCGGAGGGGTAGGCGAACCATGAGAGACGATGGACTCTGAAAAACAAACTGAGGGTTCTAGAGGGGAGGGGCGTGGGAGGACGGGTTAGCCTGGTGATGGGTATTAAAGAGGGCACGTTCTGCATGGAGCACTGGGTGTTATGCACAAACAATGAATCATGGAACACTACACCAAAAACTAATGATGTAATGTATGGGGATTAACATAATAAAAAAATTAAAAAAAAATAATACTGTGCTAGATACTTGAAAGTTTTTAAGAGAGTAGATCTTAAATGGTCTCATTACAATAAATAAATAAAAATAAATAAATAGGTCATTATAAGAGATGATGGAGGTGTTAACTACCTTTATTGTGGTAGTCATTTTGCAATATATAGATGTGTACCAAATCATCATGCTCTCTACCTTCAGCTTATACAATGTTACATGTCAATTACATTTTAATAAATTTGGAATTAATATAAAATAAAGGCAGATAAAAACATAAAATTAGATATATGGATATGTTTAATGCACACTAGTATTTCAACTTCCTGATGTTTAGGCATCTCTTTTTTTTAAAATTTTATTTATTTATTTGAGACAGAGAGAATGCGAGAGACAGAGAGCACATGAGAGGGAGGAGGGTCAGAGGGAGAAGCAGGCTCCCCGCCGAGCAGGGAGCCCGATGTGGGACTCGATCCCAGGACTCCAGGATCATGACCTGAGCCGAAGGCAGTCGCTTATCCAACTGAGCCACCCAGGCGCCCTAGGCATCTCTTTTGAAACTATTTTGTTCACTAGGAAAGTAACTGGTGTTCCTTATGGAATATTCAAAAACTATAAGAAATAAATAGAAGAAAAATATCACCATCAAGATCACAATTAACATTTGTTATAATTCCTCCCAGTTTTTCTATGCATTTTTGCTTGACATATTTTCGATCATATGAAATTTTATGTCACTGCTTTTTTTTCATTTTCCATCATGATATTAAATATTCTTTCATTATTACTCTCAGAGTTGTTTGAGTCCCAATGAAGTGATAATATTTAAAGGCATGAAGTCCAGCAACGTGGTAGAATGATAGCATTAACAGCACAAAAGGACCTCAGAGATCTCTAGTCTGTTGTTTCTCAACGTGTGGTCCTCAGACCAGCGACATCTGCATCACCTGGGAGCATGTTATCAATGCAGACTGGAGCCTCTCCCCGGCCCTACTGAATTCAAATCTGCATTTTAACGACATCCCCTCATGACTTGTGTGCACAATACATGAGAGGTAGTGACTAAAAACAGTGGTTGTCAATCTTGGCTGCACTTTAGAATCTCTTGGGAAGATCTTCAAAATCCTGATGTCCAGGTCACACTTGAGATTAAATCAGAATCTGAATTGGGGGAGGGGAGGTGGGCAAGCATCAATCTTTGTAAACATTGCCCTGATGATTTCAATGTACTCGGAAGCCCGAGAAGGAAGAACTGAGCCCCTACCACAAACTGATGAGATAGTTAAGTAGCCCTGTCTCTTTAGTCCAGGAGTTCTTTTTATAAGGCATTCTATAAATTTCTGTGGGAAATTCTGGTAAAACAAGGCCAACCAAAACAAAACAGAGCAACAACAATGGAAACAAAACAAGACCCCACAATACTTTCAGGAAAATTTAAATTTAAAAATTGCTTTATTTCTCATTTGTGTTTTCCTTTCTGCGCCTTGAGAGAGTCCTTCTCCCTTTCCGCGTCTCCCAAGAGATTCCGGGCCGTGATTTTCTCTGGAGACCCTGCTCAGAGACCACAAAATGTGGGTTTCCTGTATCACCACGCCAAGAAGCAATAAAAGACTTCTTGATTTCTTCTCTATAAATGTATCTGTCCTGGCACATTCTCCTACCTTCAAGCCCCAAATCCAACGTCTCCTATCTGCCCATATTTAAGCAAGCCAGTGGGTTTTGAGACTCTGATTCTATCTACACAAAGCCACACCATAGGTCGGTGGGAAAGTCAAGGTCATAGCCATGAACTGTTTTTCCTAATATTCTTTTCAATGAACTGACCGCTTAAAAAACAAACACCTGAGTCAACTTGGAAGACTTTGGTCTCTTAGTCCTGCAGAGTGTTTAACCATTTTTAACCCTGGAACCAAGAGGAGTACACACACCTTTTCAAAACTAGGACTCAGCATTATTTCCCCTTTTTACATAAACTAGGATCATAGCACATACTCTGAATATCTTGACTTTTGTAGAGAATGTTATAATGGAACACTGGGCACATGGCATTACATTTGGTCAGTTAAAAGTGATTTTTAAATTCTTTTTTTTTTTTAAAGATTTTATTTATTTGAGAGAGAGAGAATGAGAGAGAGAGAGCACATGAGAGGGGGGAGGGTCAGAGGGAGAAGCAGACTCCCCGCCGAACAGGGAGCCCGATGCGGGACTCGATCCTGGGACTCCAGGATCATGACCTGAGCCGAAGGCAGTTGCTTAACCAACTGAGCCACCCAGGCGCCCGTGATTTTTAAATTCTTTAATCTTTAACCCAGTTTTAGGGATTTTAACCATTCTGGTTCTAATTTCTTTCAATGCTCAACTCCAATTCAATATTTGTCTAAAATTTTAAACTTTAAGTTTATATTTAAAACTTTTCACTCCAAGTAATACCAAAAAAAAAAAAAAAAATTGGATAGATGTCTTGTTGGTAATTGTCAACTGAGTACACTTATTTTTTTGCCTCTTGATAGCCACTACACATGAAATTTTTTTTTTAAGGTATAAAAAGAGCATGGGATGGGGGCTTTTGGTTTATGAGAGATTTTAAAATTTCTTGGAACACAGAAAGTGGTTGGAGGGACAGTAACCTGGAAAAAGGGAGGCTGGGATGTTTACGCACTGACACCCCCCCAGCCCTAGGTCTGTAGGTTAGGGAGCTGCCCCGGGACTGACCTGCGGGGACCTGAAGCTGGGACAGAGCTGTCACTATAGCCACATAGCCACCTACACCCGTGGAAAAGCCAGGACTCAATCCTCCATCTGAACATGACATCCCTGCTTAAAACTTTCTGGGGCTTCCCCACTGCCTAACTCGAGGAATGGGAATGGGCTTCAGATCCTTTCAATTCTGTAACTGTGTGTCTGTGCATTTGGGAGGATGAGAAGTTTCATCATTTTCATCCTATTTTCCAAAGGGTCCGTGGAAAAGTGTTGAAGAACCTCCAGACTAAAGCCCTAATCCTTAACATGACAGTCGAGGTCCTGCACAGCCCAGACTGACCGACCTCTGTGGAGTCCCATCTCGGGCCCGTGCCCTCTTCCCAGCCTCCCCAGCTCAATGAATGAAGCTCCATTCACAGAATTTCTCACCAGTCTCAAACAGGCCATAAGCTCGTTAATACCCCTTGAATTTCACACACGCCTTTCTCTCTGCCAGGAACGCCATTCCTCCTTGCCACTTCCTTGGCCCCTTCCCTGCCTGGGAATTACCTCTTAGCCTTTAAGACTCATCAATAAAATCACCTCTTCTGCTGTGCCCCCTTCTCCTGCCTCCTTCCCGGTTTCTTCCTCAACAGTTTCCTGAGCAACCCATACACTGACGTATGCAGAACCTCTCCCTTGGTGTTGTCATTGTTTAGTGTGCTGCTTCCTTCCACACGTTAGTGAAATCTTGAAGGTACAGACCATGCCTCTCACCACCCCAAACCATAATCTGCAACCGCAGATCACACTCATTTTGATGCAACGAATAAAGGAATGAATGACTGCTTTATCAGCCTGGCCAACTGTCTCCTTGGATCTTACAGGGAACCTGCCCCTGAGAGGCTGGGACATTCAGAACCAGGTTCCTGTTCCGGTTGCTGGAATCTATCCTTGTCCAAAGTCCATGTCTGGCTGACTCCTACACACTTTTTAAGAACCCCTAGGAAAAAAGAATAATTAGAACAAAAAGAAGAAGACTTGGTCATTGAAAATATAATTGATGACATCAAACATTCAATGGGAGGTTTGGAAGAGAGAGCGTGGGAGAAATCTCCCAGGAAGTAGAGATCTGCTGCAAGGCTGGTGTGCATGGCCCTCCTTGAGGCATCCTGGACAAGCCTTCTCACCAGAGCATGTATTTGTCATCATGCACCGTACAGCCAATTTCCCGCTCTCTTGCCTGCCCCCCCCCAACAAAAGCCTGGGCTTCCCTCAGACCTGGAACTGGGTCTCGACCTCTACCACCTACCCCAGGGCTTGGCACATAGGAGGCGCTAACATACGCGTGTCCTGAAAGAATGAATAACAAACACATGAATGAGTGGAGCTGAGCTTCCCTGGACTTGGGGCTGAGAGGAAACTGGAGTAGCCAGCTCTGAGGTTTGTGGAAAAGGTGAGTGAGGGCAAATCCCAGGGAGCACCCCCCAGGGAAGGGCCAGGCCGGGACGGCTGGCAGGGGACCAGCTATCGTAAGCTTGCCTGAACAGAGAAAGAGTGACTATCTGGGCAGACCCCAAACGGGTGGAACCACCAAGAAGAATTCGAAGAGAGAGAAGGGGAGGAAAGCTCACGCAGCACTTACCATTTCGTGAGGAATTACTACGTTCCAAGCGCTGTGCTAAGGACTTTTTGTGAACTCTCCCACTTAAGCTTCACAAAACCCTCACAACATAGCTATAATTTTTACTACATCCACATTCTAGATGAAAAGGATGAGGTGTGCAGATCATCAGTATCTGATCCAAGCTTCTAGAGCTGGCGATGGAACTGGGATTGGAGGGGGAAAAGTCTGATCACGTCTGTGTCGTTGCATCACTGGGCGAGCGTTCCTGGTGAGAGTTCCCATTCTCCTGGGACGGCCCTGCTGGGGGCCCAGTGTGCTCACTGCATCTCACAGCCCTGGGACCCAGCTGAGGATCGTGGCCGATCCCTTTCCCAGATTACTACAGTCTCCCTTTCCCAGAAAATGCTGTGTGGGAGAGAGTAAATAGCTGGGTTTGGGGCATAATGGCTTTCTTCTGTTTTGTGTTACTGGATTTGATGCACAGAAAACTGCCCAGAACCTCAAATAACTACAGTAAGATGACTCTGCTTCCTTCACGCGGCCACAGCAGACAGGCGGGAGCCCAGGGACACGGCGAAGTGAGTGCCATCACTGGAAGATGGGAAAAGGCAGGAGCCCGGAATCAGGAGTCTGGGACACAGCGGCAAGCACCGCGTGGCACTTGGCAGAAATGGTGGAAAGGGCACCCCCTTGGAGTTCACGGGCTTGTTGCATATTAAAAAATCACTTAATAAAAAGCCCTTTAAGGCACATGAGTAAGGGGGAAAAAGGGCAAGTTGTAAGACAATGGGGGCCATTTATGACAGGAAAAGGCTCAGTCCAGACAGTCTGCAGTCTGGAAGACCATTGGCTACCTGCTGACAGTGGTGGTCTCTGAGGAGGGGGCCGTACGCGGGAGAGACGTTAGCTTGACTTGTCTTTTTTGAAATGTTCACAATACCTCGATAACCATGGATTAGTGATTATGATAATGAAAAATAGTAAAATAAAGAAAAGATAGTAAAGATTTATAAGGAAAACAAGAAAGTGAGAGATGAACCCTGTGGTCAGTCAAGATTAAAATTAGCCCTTCTTGGATTGTCATGAGGGATGAATGCCCCAGGCGCCCCCTCAGTGTTCAGCTGGATGCATAATACACTTTCCGCCACAAGGTGCCTGCCAAACATGGATAGTTTCAGAGTTTGTTCTGAGCCAGAAGAGAAGAAGAGCTCCTCTGCTCTGACGGTTTTATAGATTAAGAAAGGGAGTCGTGCCCTTCTTCTGTCCTTCCCCACCCCTCCAGAACTTCAGCCTTCCCACTTTCCAGCACTGGTTTCAGAGATTCCATCTTAAAGTTACTGGGATAGGAATGATTCATGGACTGAGGCCAGGAGAGCCGAGGTCACCTAGATATTAGCTCCAGGCCAGTGTGTCATTAGGACAGAGGTGGTGGGAGAGGGCTAGGGGCTAGAAATAGTTCTTTGGAAAGGCCCTGCATGGTGCTAGCCGGTGTGTGCATGTGTGCATGTGTGTGTTTGTATGTGTGACTGCCTGTGTGTATGTATGCGTGTTCATAAGGGTGCGCATGTGTGTGCATAAGCATTTGTGAATGTTTATATGTATTACTGAATGTGTGTGTCTGTGTATGTGAGTATGAGTATGTGTGTGGAAATGGGAAGCTGTTTCTTCCCCCAAACCAGAAGCCCAAAGAGGTGTTTCAAGGTGCTTAAAGACCTAATGCCACATTCTTGACTCCCCACAGAGGACTTGCAGGCACCTCACTGACGCAAGGATATGGTAGAGGATGGTCCTTACCTTACCACATGCTTTCCCTAGCCTCTGGAAACTGACCCATCTCATTTCTGGCTCTATCACTAATTTTCAATGAAGACACCAGTTTCTCCAACCTTCTGGAGACAACAGTGTGGAAACTGGGTAATTAACAGTTACTCGAGAGTAGCTCAGAATAGCAAGCTTCAGCAGTGGGAAGGACACAAGTTCTGGGACTCAGAAGTTCTAGCTCCTTCCAACATACCCACTTTAATTCCCTTTATAGACGAATAAAGTATTTTGTGATTCTAGGTGACTTCCTTTTCAATATGTCTCAAAATGTGTAACGTAACCCACATCATGTTACCAATCCTTGCGAGGTCTACATACTACCTCCAACTATAGAGGAAGTCTCACTATAGAAAGAGGCTTCTTCCAGATCCTAAAGAAAGTAAATCTTGTACAGTCTTGGTCTATTGAGTACCTTTCCTGCAGATGGGGGTATGGTATCTCACCAGAGTGCCTTTTATGATACGATATATATTCTCTCTCTGCATCCTCAAAAGATTCAGAGAGAAAATATGTATTTAAATAGAACATATATCTTTTGGGGTAAGACACGAGCAATGTAATTATACAGACTCTAAATACTTCAGGCAAAAACACATTAAGAGGGAGTGGTTTATTTCTCTTGTTGGATGCAGCAAAGGCCTGCTTATGCAAACCCACCCTAAAATTGGAATAAATAACATAATGCAAATACATGTAAAGAAACCTGAAGAGAAGTAAACAGCATAGAAAATGTAATGACTGTATAATGCATTAGATGGTGGCAAGGTAGGGCAGGGCAGGGATGGAGATGTAGTGAACTTTATGAAGAGATGGTTGTGTTTTCAGTTGGTTTGGTTTGGTTTTGCCCCTCATGTATCTTGAGATGGGAGTTCATATAGGCCATTGGCACTTCAAGGATACAATTTCAAGGACTGAACCATATTCACATGCCAGTGTTAATAGTGAGCGATAGTCTAGAATGTTGGCATGTTTAGAGATGGAGACAGCCTAGGAGAGAGTAAAGGTGGAAATGAACATTCAGAGCAGTATATTCCCCAGAAAAGAAGAACAAGGAGGATGAGGAGAATAAGACCCCCTGTAGAATTCCCACTCGGCATTATCCTACCCAAGAGTTGCTCCTTGGTGTTTAGTGAAAGAAACACAATGGGTCACAGAATCCTCTCTTCACCTCTTCCCATTCTCTTAAGCATTTAGCATCTAGTCCCCTAACTTAGCTTTCCATTTTTTAGTGACTGTTTTTACTCCTGGCCCAATTTTTTCATCAAAACATGGTTATTTTAACAGTATTTTAGTAAGATATTTTTGATTGGAACAGTTCTTGTGGGTTCACGCTGTACAAAGAGTTAATACTGGACACAGAGTTTGACGCCGATGAAGAGTCTATAGCTTTCGATTGTGTAGCTGTCCCACACTTTAACCAATACCAAATGGGTAGGCATGAAAGGGAAGAAATGGTGTTCACTCATTTTATGAATGGTGAAAGCTTTTTCACCTAAAAGTATTAAAGCTAAAAAAAAACAAAAAACAAGAAAATTTTATCTAAGTCAAGGGTTGACAGACTTTGCTTACCAGGGCAAGTGATAAATATTTTGGCTTTGCAGACCATATGTTTTCTGTTGCAACTGGTCAACTGGGTCATTAGAGCACAAAAGTATCCATATATGATATATAAGTAAAACAGCATGGCTGTGTGTTGACCAAACTATTTATAGAAACTGAAATCTAATTTTGCATAATTTCCATAAGCCATAAAATAGTATTCTTCCTTTTTTTTTTTTTTAAAAAAACATTTAAACATGTAAAAACTACCCTTAGCCTGTGAACCACACAAAAATGGGGCAGGGCTATATTTTACCCACTCTTGCTCCAAATCATCCATTCATACTTAGAGCATGACACCAGACCCACAGACCAAGTTACAGAATCAGGGAGGATTTGCTTTCCAACTCTTCCTTCTTCTGGATATTCACATACATACACACCCACACGTGTGCACACACACACACACACACATATCTGGTTGAGACAAAGTCTTTCCTTTGTGGGTTGGCCATTCAAAAATTACTTCCATTTTCCTCAATCAATTCTCTTTCTGGGAGCATCTGATTGTCTGACCAAAGTAATTCACATGAAGGAGTGATTGTCAGGGATCAACCCTCCTCCTGGGAATTCCCATTTTTAGAAGAAAATGTACAGATGTAGTGAATTGGATGCTGAGGGAGACATTTTTGAGTAGTAGAATATTCAGTTCTTCATTCAGGAAGTTGATTTAAAAAAAAAAAGTTGATTTTGGTGTTATGAGGCTTGCAGCTTGCCAAGGAGGTTCAGATAACTAGTCTACTGGGTGCTTAAAATCTAACTGGGGAGGCAGGACGAAGAAAATTAAAAATTCAAATCAGAGGCCATTAACTGTCAAACTGATAGATAAATCAAATTGCTAAGCTATGATGGAGACTATAATTGCCCAGTAATATCAAGCCCAGACATTTGGGGGCATTTCCTTGTATATTGGTGGACACAGATCCTTACTCTTTGCCTTTTGCAGATGGATAATGACTTTATATCTTCAGTGGCTCAAGGGTTTTACCCAGTCAGAGTCCCTACTTTATGGTTTTACTCGTGCTATGGCATGCAGAAGCAAGCAAAGAAAAATTTGTTTTTATTAAGCAGCAACCCAAGCTTAGAGGCAGTTCTTGAGCCTTTCACTAAATCTCTAGAAATTTGTAAAGCGCCAGACAAAATGCCTTCATGAGTCTTTTAGTGACTCAGGCTGGGAGTTTCACCAACTCTGAGCAACCACTGGACAAGCAAAGGGAAATAGGCAACATGTATTGACGCGAAAACATTTCGGGCAAAAGTTTCCTCTTACTAAGGAGGTGGAGGAAGGTAGGTGACCCAGACTGAAGTCACAAGAATCTTCTCTCCTGAGAGACACGTCTGAAATTCGAAGGCAGTAAAAAGCCTTCTCAAAGGCAGCACAGAAAAGTGGAACAACAAGGTGGCCTCCCGAAACAAATAGAAGCTTAGACCTAGGGGCTAGAAGCCAGCGGGTTCTCCCTCGCAGTCATGTTGGCTTGCTATCCACCTAACCTGGGCCAGAGGTCAAAAGCTGGGGCTCACCTCTACCTGGAGCACAGGGGAGACCAGGAAAGGGGTCTGCCCAGGAAATGCCAGGAGAAGCCCCGGGGCTAGGAGAAGCAGCTCGAAGGTCAACATCTGACCATCAGACTGCCTCTGAAAGTTAATGGTGAAAAATATACCTTCCCTTTAGGTCCTAAAACTTGCTGCCCAAATATCCTTTTTTTTATCACACAATTTTCATCTCAATGACAACTGCTAATAGGTCATTAAAATAATATGCACATTACTAACCTGGGCTACCGGCACGGCTGCCTGCTGCAAGCCCCTGGCACTGCCTTCTGTATCTGACCACTTCTCCACTTCATCTGGCTCCCTGCCTTTGGCAATGGCCGGGTTTTGATGGTTCACAGAGAAGCAAATTGCCTAGCGAATTAAAATCTGTATTTTTAAAAACATTTTTCTCTCCTATCGTCAGGCAAAGTTAAATGGTTGCAACTTTCTTTGAGAAAGCCAAAAATAAATTCTGGGCTTAGACGGTGTAGATGAAATTGCGGTCTTAAACTCTAAATTGTAGAAAAATAAAGGCTTATCAAGGAAATTGTTATTGAGCTGTAACTGTGTGGGTGAGGGTATGATGCTATCATTAACCTCCTTCACAAATGGATGTGTCAGGGACTGCAAAGAAAGACCCAGGGTTGGGTGGTCAGTTGCCAGTGTGGTTAAATACTCTCGGCGAACTCTCCTCCCTTTGGTAATTGTAATTCTACATCTGTTTCTAGCCTCTCTCACCTTAGATATAGCACTCTGCAAAAGTCAAATGGATTTCAGAAATCAACTGCTAGGGAGTAGGCTGGATCCCTGTTGATAAATAAATTATGTCCCAATTACTGGTGCTCTTCTGAAATATGTTACTGAATGAAGCAAAAAATTAAGCCCCTGAGCTTCGGCATATCTTCTTTTGCAATCCACTATAATAATTCTGCGTCAGTGTTCAAGTAACTCATTCCCTTTGGCAATCCAAAGGAGAGCCTGAGCTAAGAAAAGGGATAAAATACAAACCAAACTGTCTTCTTGTTTATACCTTTTCTGGAGAAAAATAGAGAGTGCTGTAATTTTTACAAATTAGAACGGTATCAATGTCACCTTGACTTTATAAAGTGCAGGGGCTTTCAGATTTGTGATTTCAGGTCTTCTGACAACTTTTTTTCTTTTTTCCAGGTGAGAACAGTTGGGAATCTGTATGATGGTTGGAGATCAGGCTGGCCAGAGGGAGCTGACATGGACACTACTATGACTCCTGGCTGCCTCTCCAAAGCCTGAGGACCTGGCCGTCACTCTGAGAGGGGACTAGACTCCAAAGGGAACCAGGCACAGAGAAGTAGGAGGGTCGCAAGGCCACACTTGTTTCCACATTTAACAGAGAGAATTTTACCTGGGAGGTCACTATCATTCAGAACCTTGACTACCAACCTTGAAGCCAAAAGACCAAGAGTGACCGAGGGAACTTTGCCTGCCTTAGAAACGCAATGACATGTGACAACCAGCCGATGAAACTGCCCTCCACCCCCCACCCCCCCACCCCCCCAGCCTGTCTCATTAGTTCTCAGACCTCACGTGCTTCTTTGGTCAGCAGGAAGGCAACGGATAAAGGTTCGGCTCCTGGCGCCACTTTGTGTCTGTGACTACAGATTATAACCTTAATTTCTCTTTTTGTTTTGGTTTGGTTGTTTTTCTTTTTTCTTTTTTTCCCTCTCTACAGCAAAGCTGTTTTTCTCTCACTCTCTCTCTTTCTCTCTCTCTTTTTTAAATCCTTTACTGGCCAAAGAGGACACAAAAGAAGAGCCAAAGGAAATTCAAAATAGGGAATTTTCCACTGGGAGAGAAGGAAATGATATAAAAGGGCTTTTTTCCCTTTTCTTCAAACTCCATATTAGTATTAACAGCAAAAGTTAGGGGCAGCGACCCTCTGTTTTCAGAGCCTTCTTTGTTTCCAAGCCCCTGCCTCCTCCCCACTGTTCTCCAAAACTGTCCCCAGGTTTCAAGGGAAGCTGGCCTCCTCCCTCAGTGACCACTCAAAAACTCACAGTGGGTTTGCATGCTGGGTCCCTAGAATTGGAAGGATCTTAGAGCTCATCTGGTCTAGGAATCTCTTCACCCCTTTCGTTAATAGTAACTCAGATCTAACACTTACAGAACACTTACTACGTACCATAGAATAGTCTAAGTATTTTGCATATATTAACTCATTTGTTTTTCACACAGCCTTGTGAAGTGGGTACTACTATTATCCCCATTTTACAGATGAGGAAACTCGTGGCAGACTTAGACACCGCACACACAAAAAATTGCATGGCATTTGACTGACATGTAAATATTCCTTTTACAAATATGCATTTACTATATCCAATGAGCCTAACTGCAATTTGTAAAAGAGGGCGTTCATTCGTGAGGTAACATAACCTCTAGTGTACATATTCATTCAGGCATTTTTTTCTAATGTGATAAATACTGTAATGGGTATCGTCTACTCTGTGCCAAGGCATGAGCTAGCTGATGTGGGAGCACAGAGGTAAATCAGACATGCATCGTACCATAGAGCGCCTAGGCCGGCGGGACAGGGAGTCACGCTGCTTCTCGGCATTCTCCTGTGTGAAAGAAAGCGCTTCTGTCTGGCCTCGTGGGCCACCACCGCCCTTGCTGGGCCCATGAACTTTTGAACCAGGGCAGTGGGGCTCTGCTCAGGATGACTGTCTCCTCCACCGACACGCCCACACAGCCCGCCGTGTCCACAGGCCACGCAGGCGGCCCCGGTTCACCGTGAGCCTTGGGGCTCAGCCCCAGCCCAGGCCACCACCCTCACACGGCAAAACAATCCCGCTCTTGTATACCGTGGTGTATTTAAAAAGTCATTAGTGAGGACACTTGGCACCTTCAGCCACACGGTAATTCATGAAGGAGTCGACGTCTCCTAATTTCCATGCAAGCAACAGGAGAAACAATCAGGCAGACAGAGGAGTACACACCAAATATTTTGATCTATCGTTTGGCAGGATCTTACATGGTAAGTATTAGTTTAAAAGAGAGGTTTGAATCACCTTCCAACGCCAGACTTAAACTGTTTGCAGATATTCACTCTGCATTCAATCTGCAGATTCCGGCTATGCATCAGATTCCCTGTGGAATTTAAACGTGTGTGTGCCCGCGTGTGCACACACACAAACACGCGCGCACACACACGCACACGCACACACCACACATGCTGGGCTCTCCCCCTGGACATTCCACAGTTTAAAAAGCTGCATAGTTCAGTCTGATGTGAAGCCTGGGTTGAGAATTACTGTGACAAAAGAAGACATAAAAATAATGGCAACTCTCAGTCCCAGGCCCTGTCTCTCGCAGTTGCTGCTTTTTAATCAAAAGGGCGAGAGAGGAACATCCGTAAGAACATTAGTTCTGCAAGCGGCAAGACTTCTGTTTCACGGCTCCGGAAAACAGCAGGTAGCCGTGATTCCACACCAGCAGAAATAAAACATTTTTCACAAGTCCAAACCAAAATACATATAAACCCCTGCAAACTCTAAAAAGGAGGAATTAGAAATTCAAGATTGTGGAACTCATATGCCATTCACATTCGAATACCATGAATTAATTATTGGCAATATTTAGTAAAAAAAAAATCAGAATGTTGAAGACCCTTTTTTTTTTGCCTGAGACTTGAAGGAAAGCAAGCTATTTTTTGAAAAATGTTAATGAGCCACAGTCCGAACCAAATGGAAAAGTTAGCGTTTTCTGTTCCATAGCATGTAACTGATCCGCAATATTATCCTCAACACGCCCTGACTGGCTGCCTTTTCCATGAGACAGAGGGCCTTCCTCTTGCCTTCTTTGATGTGATAGATGTAGCTGGATTTGACGCTGTCAGGGTTCACCCTGTGTTCTCCTCCTTTAATATTCTTTTTCTTTCTGACACTGTAGTGCAGGGGTGAATCTTCACACGGTTAAGGATACTTTCATAGTTGGTTTCACCCCAGAAGCAGGTTTGTTTTCATCCTTTTTCATAGAATCAAACTTTACCAGTCTCATGTTCATTATTCCAGAGTATCCTGTTCCCCAGTCTCTGTTATGAGAAATCAGAGCTAATAATATATACTTCCAGGGAACAAATGTGAGTTCAAAAGGATCTCTGGCAATAATGCCTGAGCTTAAAACTCAAACCTGAAAAGGCAGAATTTCAGAGTAAGAGGATTGATATAGCTTTGAGGTCTTTCAGAAACTCTCAAATCATATTTTATAAGTGTCTAGTCTACCTATTCCAAGAACCCTGGTCCCCTGGTCCATATGAACTCTGGGTATCCAGAGGGGGAATGGAGGATACAGAGGATTTAAGAATACCCCAAACTCCTTCTTTCAGTTTCCAGCACAGTTCAGGACTCCCCTCCTCTTCTGTTGAGGCTGGATTATCCAGAGCTAACCCAACAGTCTATCATTCAGCTCTTTCTCTTCTACACAAGCTTGAGCAGTTTCCCTAACAACACCTTCTCCAAAGGAAGGAATGAAAATGCAGTCAATTCTGCTTTTGCTTAACAGCTCCCACAGAAGTCCTGCTACCTATAAATAGCAGAGACTCTTCCCGCCCTGTTTCCCATTTCCAAGTGTAATGGGGAGTTGAATTCCTGCTGTAGAAGATGATTCAAACATGCACTTGCTTCCTGTTCTTAGCAAGTCTCTGGACACAGTATAAGAAATGCCCAGAGTTCATCTAGGTTCCAACAATAATTTCATTCTAGTATTTCCATTTCACACACCCAGCTTTGCTGTCCCCAAAAGTACACCTGTGTATGCCAAGCCATTTGGCCCTATCTTTGGTTCAGAAAGAATGGGGATTCTATTCTTGGGAAGGAGGAATGGAAATTTTGTAGCAGTGGAGAGCTGGGCTTCATATATGTATATCAACCATATCTCAAATTGCCATCCTCAATTTTGTACTTAAAATATCAAAAAAGTGTCCTGGTATCCAGAAGTGGGAGTCAGGGTTAAGATGGATTATTCTCTTTGGTAATGAAGCCACACAAGGTCCAGCACAGCAAATAGAATCCAGTGGATTGGCCATTGGACAGCAGGAGCTCACTCTGTCGGCCCATTTGTGTACTGACCATAGTCTCCCGGAGGGGAGGGACCCAAAGAAAAACCACTGAGAGGCACAGAAATTTATGTGCAGTGGCCAACCATCAGCTGGGACTGACATAACTCTGCAAACAGTCATTCATTTCTCAACTGTGACAGGTACAGTATCATAAGCCTGCAAGGAGGGTTGCTGGAGTGGTGGGGGTGGGAGGGATGGGGTGGCTGGGGGATGGACATTGGGGAGGGTATGTGCTATGGTGAGCGCTGTGAACTGTGCAAGACTGATGAATCACAGACCTGTACCCCCAAAACAAATCATACATTATATGTTAATAAAAAAGTAAAATAAAGTGAAGAGGTTAGAGGTGCTAGGGATTAGGAGTAGACAATGTTTATAGGACTTGCTGTGTTCAAGGCAAATATGAGTACAGATGAAAGATTCTGTTTGGGTCATCCTTTAAATTCAAAATAGGACTTCAGAGGTTATTTCTTTATAAGCAATTCAGGCATTTTATTTTTCAAGTAGTTGAAATACTTAAAACTTGTTCTGTGAAACCTTTCTTCCATGAACACCTATTTTTCATGATGAAATTACCTAGAAGAAAAAGAATGTAAGAAGATTCTCCTTAGAATAGAACTGAGTATTTATAACCTTATGGTTTCAGAATGCTAATCAAACCTGTACTTGACAAATATGTGGGCCAACTGCCTGAACTGAAAGTAAAGTTTTCCATAGTTGTTGTAAAAAAAAAAAAAAAAAAAAAAAGGCTGGGTGGAGGGAGAGCTAAAGATTCTAGATATATTTTGAAATTACAGTTTACTTGTCTTTGCTTTCACTTGTCCACATGCATCGGGAAAAGGTGAATTATAAAGTCTCAGAAGGAAGACAGAGTCTTTCTTTGGCAAAACCGACAAAAACCTCCTCTTTGTCAGGTGGGGAAATACAGTGCTGTTAGTTGACAACATGGTGGAGGCCCTCCCGGGCTCTGTTCTCCAGGTCGCCTCCTTCTGGAGGCGGGGGCGTGGTGATGCAGGCCTCAGTTCTGTCCCACTAAGCTCAGCTCAGGGCGAGGCAATGAGATACGATTTTTCAGGAGGCCAGGAAAAATAAGGTGATCTAGGTTAAAACTACAAAATGCACCGTGTACCAAGCTGAGTGAGAAAAATGGCATTATGCACCTGCCACCTCGGCCACCTCGGCCTGCATCTCCGAGCTCCTACACCTGTGCCTGAGCTGACTTGAGGATGAACCTGTAAAGAAGTCAGCTTCTGCCACCAGGAATGCACAGATTTTGTCTTTCATTGTGTCTCGTATCTTTTGAACAAAGGACATCCATTTAAAAAATTACTTGTGAGACACTGTGTTAATTTTTAGTGGATAAAGTTTAAGAAATAGAAATTGTGGTTTCCATAACACTCACAACTTTGCTTTTATATGTATACATAAAGAAAAAATTTAATCCCATTTGCTATAATCCAAAGAAATGTGTCAAGATTCTGAGGCTGCATTACAGTTACCATGGAAACCAAAAATGTAACCATCATGATGTAGAGACCTCTAGATTCTCAACTATTGTGCTGTTTGAAGAAGAAGAAAAATTTAATTTTCAATTAAATGAGTGAAACACATAAATAATTTTATATGACGTTTCTTAAAATGTGTTCAAATATCATCTGATGTCTTCCTTGCTGCTTCTGGGGTAATTTTCCCCAGATGCAGCAGGGTTTTGAGAGCCAGGTTAGAAATATTTCTTGAGCACCTATTATATATACAGAACACTAGTCAGGGCTCCATGGGATAGGAAGGATAACCCTTTAAATATACTATCTATATATAATTAAGAAATCACAGACAATAATCCAAACGCCTTTATAGAACTATATATCAGCAACAAGACATCTTAATCATATCTTGGTTGAGGGGTCCTGAGCCCAGGACAGAGAGGGCCAACCATACTCCCAATGGAGCTGAGTTTTAAACCAATTTTTATTATTAATAACAATTTCTTCTTTGATTATAAAAGCATTATGTGCTAATTGTAGAACAATTTGAAAATGCTGAAAATTGCAGAGAAGAGAGTTAAAATCAGTTATAATTCTAATGCCCATGCTTTTTGGTATATTTTCATCTAGTCATTTGTTTCTCTGGAGATACAGGTGCAGGCAGTTGTGACTTTGCCTGATGTAAAAATGACCAGGCAAACTGAAACGGTGCAAAGTTATCTTAGTAATCAATGGGGAAATTCCAGTTGTTCTGTGACCTTTTAAATTTTTTTCAAAGCATGAAAAACTCTCTTGGTGTTGGTAATACATGTGAAGTGAAATAAAAAATAGTAAAATTCATATTTAGTACTCTGTAACTTCAAATATTAGAAACATTGAAAAAGAAAGTGTTTTATTTAATTTTATTTAAAAAGGTAACAGAAGTTGTCTGAGTAGCACTTGTCTATTTCGCATTGTGTAAGTTATGATACAGAGCAATCATTTCTATGCCTTGGCAAATTGTCATACTCTTTTCTCAGTTTAGATCAGCTTTCAGTATTTTATCCTTTGCACTTTCAATGATGTGAAATATCTTCGAGAGTACCTTTAATGTAAAGTGGGTTTTTTTGCCGGCACCACTTCCTCTAGGACATTTCCATCCTTTTCTTCCCAACCACTTGCCTCAATTCTGTCAGTTTTGCCTTCCCTAAGTTCCTCTGGCTCCAAATGAGGGGTCTCTCCAACTGTGATAGTGTCAACATCCATGGTAGCTATTTCTTTTATAACTCTACTCCCACTGATTAAAATTTCCCTTCCACTTTTCATTTCCTTGCTGCACTTTCATCATTGTTGACCAATTCCCTCTTTCAATGAACCATTTTTTAAAAACGTCATGTGGGTTTATCACTGGAAGACAAGGAAGCAACACAATCGCACACTCTGCTGTCTGTATGTGAACGGAGTAACAGGTGCAATGTGACCAATGACGGACAGACTTGGAAAGAAGCTACGTGATTGGTTACTGATCCTGATATGCCTGTGTCATTTACATGGTGATTCGTGCACTGAATTGCTAGCAGTGAAGTGTCACTTCAGGCAGTTACTCACAGTTAATATACTGGCGTAACTGAAATTTAAACAGCATTGTGGAGACACTGCTGTTATTTAACTAACATATGGTAAGTGAAATTCACGTATATCAAGCTTGTGCAAAGAGTGGACTACGTGTGTGCATGTTTTTTAAATTATTTTTTTAATAAATTGAGGTCATGAATATTTCATTTTGTCCCATGTTTTTTATAAGATATTAACTAGTTCCAATAACTAGTCTCCAAAAATATTATAATATAGTATAGGTGATTTGGAAAGTACAAGGGAATGGTAAAACGAGAACTTTGGATTGGCAAAGGGTGACTTGCTTCCTAGAGAGAAGCAGAATAGGGAAAGGCATAGAGATTGACAAATTGTTATTATATCAAGAAGAAGAAGATTAATTTGGCTAGAACATAGGATCTATGTTACACTAAAAATGACAATAATGTCTGAAAGTCCATTTTTCCATGCTTTATAAATGATGATAGTTACAGCTAACATTGATTGGGTACTTACTACATTCTGGGTACTTCTCAGGCATGATCTCACCTAAGTTTCAAATCCTAGTTGTCGTCATCCTCATCTGACACACGAGGACATGGGAGCTCAGAGAGGTCACGAGTTTGCCCAGGTCACACAGCTGTTAGGGCAGAGCCAGCAAAGAGCCCCAGAACCTCAGTGGTCTTGCCCCCACCTGCTGGCTCCACAGCACTGCCTGATGACCGCACTTTGCAGTTTACACAGTTCTTCTGCTTCTATTGATACCAAGTGTGCTGCTGCTAGGGTTGTACCAGGCTGTGGGGGTGCAGGGGGCTGGGAGGGTGCTGGGGGCTGCGATCTAGCCTGAGCTAGTAGCCAAGTCTGACCAGAAGGCTGCATACTTCCAGAAGGGGTACCTTTTTCTAGCTAACACAAGGTGGGCTACTCTTGGTCCTGCTCAACACTTGTGATCCTCGCCACAACACTCAGAATTGACAGAACAGTTAGGATTGCTCCAATTTTACTAACCCCCAGGCTCACACTGGGTAAGTGATTTATCTAAGGTGAGAAATGAATCGGTGAGATAAAGACACAGTCAAAGAAGGGACTAGATTCCAGACTGAGTAGGTCTCATTTGAGGCAAAAGGCAACAGGGGAACTGTGAGCCATGCATAAACCAGGCTACACATTTGACTCGGGCAGAGTGCAGTGGGAAGTCATGGTCGTTATCTGGAATCAATTGCCCTGGGCAGCTAGATGCCTTCCACCCAGCGAAATCATTTCTTCTCCAGAATTTAGGTTCCTTCCTGCATTTGGAGCAGACCTTTGGAGACACCTTCGTTTCCCTTGAGAGGTAAATATATAATCACCAGGATTTAAAAAGAGTGAATCTGAAAGCAAATTTCCCTTCACCTCACTGCCTTTCATAATTGAACTTTATAGACCTCTTTTAATTAGAGAGTTGTAATTACTGTTGTTACTATCTTGAGTATCCAGGCCGAGGATTTTCTGTGCTTCTGAGCCACATGTCTATACCTTTACCTTCCAGAGAAATGCTGCATAAGGCAGATCCTTCAGACATAAGGGACCCATAGGGGTCTACCTTTCCCAGGTGAATTCAGCAGTTCTTCTGGGATATACAAGCTTTACAAGAATCCTTGTTAAAAAAAAAAAGGCTGGGTAAGAACCAACTCATCCTGCTTCCAAGATAGCCAAATGGTTAGTAGGCATTTAAAGATGAAACCAAAAACTCCAAGAGATTGGCCCTGAGAAATGCAACTTGAAAAATAGGACTCTGGTCAAACGTTTGGAAAATTCTAGATACTCTACCTCTTCTTTGGAGAGTCACAGTACTCTTTGAGAGTTCTTCCTCAGAGGTAAGAAATATTTTTAATTTTTTACAAATTTCTTGCTTTCCATCTAGTTAGCTGAGAAATTCAACATTAACAAAACCTTTTTTATTTTTCTCATTTATCATTTATTAATATCCTGATGAACAAGAGTTCTATGGAACAAATGTTGGACCATGGCCATGGATAAATTTGGGTATGAATAGTTAATTCTCTGTTTAAACTCAGAGCTATTTCCAGTCCCTGAGCCTGGGGCTGGAGGGATAGTGACAGGAAATGCACCAGGAATGGCCAAACTCTCTTTCTGAGGAAACAACAGCAGTTTGTAAACCTCAGTAGTGTTTTGTGTGTTTGAAATGAGGAGTGTGAGGCCAGGCAGATGAGGTTCTGTTCTCTCTTACTCTTCAACCTCAGTAGCTCTGCTTTTATTTGCCTTAGATACTGAGATTTCTTGTAAGGTTTCATTAGAAAAATGTAAAATGTTCCACTGGCAAAACAAAAACACAAAAATTTAAAAACCAACGATAAAAAAATAAAGCAAAATGGGTAACAGTGTTTAAAAATCCATTCACGAAGCAAAAAATCCAGAAGTAATAAATATTTTCTATGGCTTTCCATAGTCACTTAACCTCTCTGAGACTTGGTACTATGAACTGAATGTTTGTGTCTCCCTAAAACCCAAAACAAACTCCCCTCCCCAAACCAAAAGACGTATGTGAAGCACTAATCTCCAATGTTGTGGTATTGGAGGTGTGGCTTTGGGGAGGTAATTAGGTTTAGATGAGGTCATTGAGTAGCGCCCCCATGATGGGATTAATGCCCTTAGAAGAAGAAAAAGAGACCAGAACTCTCTCTGCCCTGTGAGGATACAGCAAGAACATGGTCATCTGCAAACCAGGAAGTGGGCCCTCACTAGATGCCAAATCTTCTGGCACTTTGATCTTGGGCTTCTCAGCCTCCATAACTGTGAGAAATAAATGCTTGTTGTTTAAACCACTTGGCGTATGCCATTTTGTTATAGCATCACGAACAAAGACACTGGTTTTCCCATTCGTGAAATGGGAATAATAATACTGTAAGTATCAAAAGATATTTTTGGAAGAAAAACTAGCAGCTCTATACTAGATTTAAAGTAGAAAGGGAGCAAGTAGAGAAGGATGGAAGAGAACGTGAATATTTATTATATTTTGGCTGCCCATCACCTGAATCCCAACCCGTATTCTGGGGACGTCACCACTGTGTGTTTGGAAGGAGGATAATTGGGTGTTTGACTGGGGACTTTACTACTGGAGTGAGTGACATAGAGACATTGGGACAGTTTAGGGCTCATTTTGGTGGTGCTGGCAACTACCGTTCAGGGGCAAGAGTACCAGCCACGGCATGTGGTCCCCAGAGACAGCGGTGCCTGAGCCAGGCTGTGTACATGATAGAACCGGGGCGGTGAGCTCCTTTTGTTCCCTATGTGGGTTCTGAGCCTGATTCTCTGACCTTTACACAGAGTCTGTGAGCTTCTCTATATCCTTCCATTTAATTCCTCAAAGCTGAGATTAGTCAGAACTCTTCAAGTGACAGCCGTGACAGGCACGGATGGTGGCCTATCAGAGTTGGAAGGGCGGGGGCAGGCCAGGGGAGTAGCAGTATTAAGAGATATAAGGCTCTCCACTAAAATTTGATTTAAAGGGAATGGGAAAACTAGAACCACTCTTTGGGTCCTACCTCTGCAGATTCTGGAAGATATTTAATCAGAGGGCAGCTTTTCTGCCCCCTGTATTTATAATCTTTGTTCAATAATCAAGCAGAGACCTGTAGAACATCTTTTTTATTTTAAACTTCTCCCTGTGTTTAGTTTTGTTAGTATCTAATGGAAATGCATCTTTTAAAATGTCTCAAATCAAATTAGAAGAAGACATATGACACAGCAGAGTAACAGGCAGTAGGGATGCCGGAGAACATAATACAAAAGAAAGGAAAATATGTGTGGCAAATAGTCTGCTAGAATTCTAACCCAAAGAGCCCTTGACTATTGGGGACCAGGGGAGTTAATTTCCATCTTGCTGCAAAGCTAAGCCTCGCCATTTTCTGATGAATGCCCAGAGGAGGAATAAGAATATCACTGCAGTTAAGATTGGGCGGAAGGACCCTCAAGGTTACCTTCGTGGACAGGCACAGTCATGAATCTGGTGTCATTTGCACAGAACCCCTTAGGGATCTGGGGGTGTCTCTGCCCCCTCTTCTGTATTGCTAGAGAAGTCACCTCACTCTACTTTTAAAATTCAGTGTCAGAGGAAGCCAGCTGTGAATTGTCATGTCTAGCTTATCTGTGTACCTCAGAGAGCTGTCAAAAAAGCCTAAAACTGCTCCATGGCCTATGATATTTTTATAAAGAATATGGAAAAAGGCAGACTGAACCATCATGATAATGATGTGGGACCTTATAGTAGTGAAGAGTCTCTTCAAATGGCTCTTTCTGCAATAGCTCAGTGGCTCACGGCACTGAGTTCCTCTGGCCAACAGAGATAACTGAAGTTCTTGGCTAGTGGCCCTGCCACTGGGACCTCCAGCCTACATTTCAGATGAAATAAAAACAATGAGATTATGGTTTGGCTGTTGCTTTGCTCTGCTGGCTTCTAATGTTGTACATCGCCTGTCATCATCAGCAACAACGTGGTTGAGTACTGAAGCCAAAAAAAGCCAAAACAAAATCTTTCCAGTGTTTTTATTTTTTATTTTTTTGCTGTTTACAAGAGATGTGCTTTCCATTTTATTTATTATTACTATTTTTGAAATTTTATTTATTTATTTATTTTTTATCTTTCCAGTATTTTTAAACATTAGCTGTACTCATAACTGGGGGTTGCTTTATAGTCATCTCCTTAATGACACAGAAATGCCTGTTAGAGCTTGGAGGATGATGCAGTCATAGCAGCTGACAATAATAACAGTAATAATGAGAGTCAGAGTTTATTGAGCACTTACTGTGTGCCAGGTAAGATGCTTTGCCAAGGCTTATAACCTTTAATCCTTATAACCAGCAATATAGGTGTTACTATTCCTATTTTATAAGTGAGGAAATCAGGACTCTGAGGTATTATCTGATCCAAAGTCCTGTAGCTAGGAGATGTGAAGCCTGCATTTGCATCTAGGTCCTGCTGCCTCTCAGGCCTTTGCTTTTAATCCCTCTCAGCCTTGCATCAGAAGTAGACAGTTTACTCTTGAACCTTTAACTAGATGAACTCCAGGACAGGGTGATCTGCTTAATCTGAGAGTTCTTGGGTGAAAGCCAAATGGCCTAATCACAATTTTATGTTGTGAGACTGCATGAAAACGGAGAAAGGGATCACTTTCCCCCCTGGGAACAAAGTTGAGTTGTGTGTTTATATGTGTGAGGGTGAAAGGTGCTTTACTGGGCAGGGACTCAGATGTGATGAGGTGACCTGGGGCCCACGATGGCCTTTGCTGGAGAAGCAGAGGGGGCTTCCTGTGGTAAATGAAACCTGCTAAGATTACAACAGCAGCTGCAGGGAGTTGGGTGCCTGGTGGGAAGGAAGGGCTCCATTTCTCCAGGCTGTCACAGAGGAAGAACATTCTGGAACCATAATGGAGCAGAGTGGAATCATGGAGTAGCAACAATCATTTGCTGCATATAAGTACTATTCTAAGTGCTTTACATGGATCAATTCATTTAATACTCACATTGGTGCTAGATGGTTAAGTACTGATCGCAGCATCATTTTATGGATGAGGAAACTGAGTCACAAAGAAGTTAAGCAATTTGCCCAAGTCACACAAGTACAGAGTGGCAGAGCAGGATTCAAACTCAGGCCATTTGCCTTCAGAGCTTACACCCTTTACCACTATACCGTTCAGCCTTTGAGGGGAGTGAACACACAGGCAGCAGATCAGCAGTAGAAGAAGCCACCAAAGAGAAGGCCAGGATGGACCAGACAATCATATCAAAGCATTTCATCTCAGTGTCAGTCTCGGAGAGAACCTTCTCCCACACTGATGAGGGGGGCAACTGCTTAATGGAATCTGATCAGGTTACAGTAGGTGCCACATGGACGAGGTATAAGTCACCTCTCTCTCACAGGTACTAAACCCAAGCTGATGATCTCTGCCCGAGTGGCACCTTTGTCCACTTTCCCCATTTCTGTCAAAGCTATGCCAACTTGGAGCCACCCCAGCTCTTTCCTTTCTTTCATCCAATCAAATTCTCTCAATCCTTTTTGGGAAAGTTTACCATCACCACTGAGCCCAGGCCTCTTGTGCTTCACCTGGATTTTGCAATAATGCCTCATAGGTCACCCTGCCTCTGTCTGTCCCTTCTAAGCTGAACCACATGCCTCTGCCAGGTAAACCTTCCAGAGTGGCCTGAAACATCGGAAATGGCATTAAATGATGAATCAGGACAGCTCTGCTCTGTTCTAGCGCTGCTTCTAGGTAAGTGACACTGGGAGTCATTTCAACCCCCTTATGGAATTCAACCCTCTTATGGAATTGTGGAATCTCTGGATTCCATAATTACCAAAGGAGGAGTTGGAATTGATGCTTTCCAAGGTCCCGTTCAGTGCTGTAATTGTATCAGTGCCTGAAAGAGTCAGGTCTTTGCTTTTACACTTGCCTATGGATTTCTGTTTGAACTTTTAAGCCTGGTGCTCAAAGACCTATAAAAAGTTTTCTCACACCATTTTGCAAGCTAGTCATTCCTCCAATCATACCGTATTCATTTCCAAGTCCCAGCTTTTCTTCCTGCTATCCTTGCTTCTTAGAAAGTCCAAGTCCGGGGGCGCCAGGGTGGCTCAGTCAGTTGAGCATCCAACTATTAGTTTTGACTCAGGTCATGGTCTCAGAGTCCTGGGATTGAGTCCCGCATCAGGCTCCGCGCTGAGGGGGAGTGTGCTTGGGATTCTCTCTTTCCCTCTCCCTCTGCCCCTCTCCAGCGCCCCCCCTCCCCACCCCGGCCTCACACTGTCTCTATTTCTCCAAAATAAATACATCTTTTTTTTTTTTTAAAGGAAGTCCATGTCCTCCCTTTTCACAGTCTACACTTTATACCATCACTAAAGTTCTACTCAAGAACCATATCTTCCACTGACAGCTTCCCCAAGTGACCTCAGGCTGCAACATTTAATTCTACACAGAATAGATATACAATGATAGGCTGTGGCCAAAAAGCCTGGACCCGAGAGCCAGACTGCCTGGATTCAAATCCTGTCTCTGCTCTTTACCAGCTGCTAGTTTGTTAATCTCTCTGTGCTTCAGTTTCACCACATGGAAAATGGGATCATAAAACGGGCTACTTGGTAAGACTGTTGTGAGGATTAATATATATAAGACACATAAAGAGTTCCTGGCACATAGCAAATGTTTTGTAATATCATCTATTATTATTATTACACCTAAATTTCACACACTTTAAATAACTCTTAGCACTAAATTGTTTCGTGCATGTAGATATCATCTCCCAAGAAAATAGCAAGGATCTTCACTATTTTCTATTTTTTTCATGTCTTGGCATACAATTGGTTCTTAACAAATGCTTTGAATGAATGTATGAATTGAGTAAATGAGTAAAAAAAAAAAGACTGAATTACCATCCAGCCCCAACAGGAGGGAGAAGCAAGTATAAAGACTCATTTTATATAATTCTGGAGGAAATAGCCCAAATTTACCTGACTTCTTTCACGTACCACACAACAGTTTACTTAGTTTCTGAGGGTGCATATCATACTGTAACTGGTTCTGCAGGAGGATACTAGATTAGGAAAAATAAAATGAGAACAAAAATCAATCCAGTATTGGTTCTTTTTTTTTTTTAAAGATTTTATTTATTTATTTGAGACAGAGAATGAGAGACAGAGAGCATGAGAGGGAGGAGGGTCAGAGGGAGAGGCAGACTCCCTGCCGAGCAGGGAGCCCGATGCGGGACTCGATCCCGGGACTCCAGGATCATGACCTGAGCCGAAGGCAGTCGCTTAACCAACTGAGCCACCCAGGCACCCAATCCAATATTGGTTCTATATCGACAGCTTTCCAAATTTAGGAAGATTTGGTTCATAGGAGGCATCTAACTATGGCTCTCGGGATGGACAGTATATTTCTTCAGCTATTCAGGAAGAAGAATCACATTGATTCACTGGGATGAACCAAAAGATAGGAAAACCACAACAGCACACACACAGGAATTAAGAAACCATAGTTCTTGTTTTTAACAACATATTTCTTTTCTCTTTTTTTTTAAGAGAGGGGGAGAGAGGCAGGCTAGGGGCAGAGGAAGAGGAAGAGAGAGAATCCAAGTGGGCTGTCACCCGGCGCTGAGCTCGATGCAGGGGCTGGATCCCATGAACCTGAGTGGACATCGGGAGTCAGACATTCAACCAACTGAGCTACCCAGGTGCTCCAACAACGTATTTCTTTTTTTAAAAAAATGGTTTCCTTTTACTACTAAATGCCTAAATTTCAAATTGAGGAGTCTGTTTTGGATCAGTTAGGGCCTGCCTGTCACTAGGTCAAGAAAAGAACATTAGCACAGATTTGATGCAGTGGTGTCCACCCTCACCAAGGGTGGACGACAGGGTAAAACCTGAAGGATTGGTTCCCTGGGTGGGAAGTGAACTCAAAGCACAGACACCACATGTCTTCTTCCAAACAAACACCTGAAGGCAGGCAGCAGACCTACACCACAACTTCGAACCGTTTTGGTTTGGCAAAGACATTTATGATGGATACAAACAGAATCCAGACCCTGCCACCACAGCCACTGGCTTCTCCTTAATGTCTTGGTTTCTTTCTGAATCTTTGTAGCCAAACTGTAAGAGTTGGGAATGAGAATTTGTAATGGATTTACTGACACTATATAATTTAATAGATAAGAATACGAAAATCCTCTGAAAATGTATAGGAGGTCCACTATGTTGAGAAGTTATTACAAGATAGGAGAGAAAATGAAAAATAGGTGTGGAATAAAATGATAAAAATGTCCTTATTTCACCAACTCATTTTTTAATCTTTTTTTGTTGTGAGTTCTAAATACGTCCAAATGAAATGTGTCTATTTGGCCTTGAACCTTCTCAATAACGGCGCATTTCATGAATGTTAAGCAATATAAATTTCCTGTAAAACCACCAAGCTTCCTTAAGAAGTGCTCTGGAAGGAAAATTTCTCATAGTTTTGTTACACTTCTCATCACCAAGTCAAATCCAATGCCAATGCCAAGTCAGACAGGAAGAAGGTTGTGACATCCAATTCCACATTCCATTGAGGGTGAGATGACATACAGTGTTTTTCAGACCAAGCATGCTTCTTAGGGCACTTCCTATTTCTGAATCGATCTCACAGGTGATCCAGACCAAGGTGTACTGCTGCAGCAGTGTGGGGTGGTGGGAAGGCTTGTCGCGCCTTAATGCTTCTGTACAGCCTTTGGAAGACATGCAAGGTCTAGAGCCATAGAAAGGGCTGGTTACAATGGCTGAGGTGAAAATACAGCAAAACCTCAAAGTAATAAGTGTACTAGAGGTGGAAATACAATTATTTTCTTTGCTAATCATAGGGAAGAGCAGATCATCTAATGGCTCTACTCATCAAGCAGGATGGTCAATGGGTCTCTAAGCTGCCCTGATGGACAAGGTTATTGATTTCATCTTGGTCTTTACTGATTTGTGACATAGCTCAAAAACAAAACAAAACAATTCTCCTGTCCCACCCCTCAAAGCCCCAAACATTAACTCTAATGCCCCTTTCTCCAGAACATTAGGGAGTATGACGGGCCATCCGAGAATGACAAAGACTTCCACTTTGATCAGTAGAATAACATGTTCACAAATACTTACTGAGCCCTATGCTGGGTGCTTGGGCTGGACAAGTAAGTAAGACACAGTTCCTGATGGAAGGGAGCTTATAGTCTCCTAAGATGAGCCTTCATGTCTCAAATGGAACATGCGTGGCCAGCTGAGGCTTCATATTCATAGCAGAGGACTAAATTTAAAAAGTCTTTCACCTGCTAGGGTTCCCATAAGATAATCTGCTGCTTTATGTCTTTGGGGATGGAATTGTTTTCATACTACATATAGCTGTCTGGCTCAAGCCTCACACATTTAATGAAAAAAAAGTCACTTCCAGGCTAGAATGACATACACGTTTCTTTTGCTCAACTGAACTTTTCACAAGCACTGGGTAGACTCTCTGAATCTCAAAAACACAGTAGAATGTGATGTCAAGAATTTGGCAAGTCCCTAGAGAAAATCAACTGAACTTTAACTTAACATTTTATTGCCTCCTCACAAAAGGAAGAAAGGAGGAAGAAATACAAACATATAAACTTATTGATTTATAGCTTTCAAAATATTGTCTGTTTTTCTACAATATATTTGTTCTTCTCTAAGTGTTTCAAATTGCTACATAGCCCATATGGAAACACACTGTAAATGTTTCCAAAACATGAGAATTCCTCTAGCTGGGGGGAAAAAAAGAGAATGGTTATAAAACTGCCTGAAGAGGACTCACTTTGTTTAATCCCCCTCTAGACTGTGAGTGACTTGAGGTTGAGGAGTGCCTTACTCATCTGTCACTGCATCTACTTCAAGGCCTGGGATATGGTCGGTGCTCCACAAATGTCTGTTGAATGAATGGATGGATGGATGGATGTCTACATCTTGCAGAAGGAGGTAATAGGTAAAGAAAGATGGGGAGAGGCTGAGGAGGAGGGAGAAACATTTATACTGTCTGGGAAGTATGGGAGGATGTGTGTGCAGGGAACAGTGGCAAGTGACATTGATGTAGTTGAATGGGAAGGAGTGGTGGCAGAGGAGACTGGAGAGTCTCTCTGCAGTCACATTGCGAAAGACATCTTTCTATTCTACCGTGATGGGTGGATTATTGTTCCACATTTTCTTTTATTTAGTTTTTGAAGGCCACACTAGCTCAAGCCCCATTAACACATCTCTATTTGGCGCCTATATTAATTTATGGGTATAAAGAAGCATGCCTTCTGGAGCCACCATGTGAGACTGAGCAGTCTGCATACTGCACAATTTCAGGGAGCACTCTCTGCATGCAGTACAATGTGTGGCAGCCCAGTGCTCCTTGATCTCCCTGCATGTATAATGGAATACACTTACAAATTTATAAACGTGCTGAGAAATACAATATGTTGGAAGATACTTTTAACTAACCTATTTACCTGTTCCTTAAGACCAAATGATTCTTTCATTTTCCCCAGTTATGAGAGTTATATTTAAAAACAAATGTGCGTTTTTGTATGTGTGTTGCTTCCACAGTCTAACTCTCAGTGATTAATGGGCACCTGCTTGGAATCATTCCATACTGGATGGAGTTCTGATGTTGGAATGCTTGGGTTCTAATTGTGGCTCCATCACTTAGTGTGTGATCTTGTGCAAGCTACTTAGTTTCTCTGGGCCTCAGTTTCTTTTGTTGTAAAAGAGGGGGTAATAAGAGCTCCCACCATATAGGTTGATGTAAGAAATAATTGAAATAATCTATGTACAGTGCTTAGCACAGTGACTGGAACATAGGGAGTTCTCATAGGTATTAGCAATTAGGCTGCTAAAATTATTATTATCGTCAGTACTGGACTTACCAGGTTTGGCCTGCTGGGCAGAACTCCTCCTGAGAACCGGGACTGCCCATCTAGGGCCTTCCCCTTTCCAATGAGCAGGTGGGTATCAATGTTTTTCTCAGAATGTTTATTCCATGAGAGTTAGCCAGACCATCCCAAGCTGTGGGTTGATCTCTCACAAACATACACACACACTACATGCACACACACTTCCCCTCTACTCCAAGAACTGCTAACAACAATGCTATAGAATCAATATGTTGTGTAGGCAGCCTTCCCCATCTCTTTTTTCCAGATGAGTCCATTCAAACATAATTGTTAGATTTGAGAAGAAAATGAGAACAGCGAGACCCAAAACATTTCATGGCCAACAGCAACAAAATGATGGTTTTTGGCAAAGGATGAGCACCAGAAAAGAGAGAGAAAACAAGTTTTGTTGTTTTTGGTGGTAGCGAGTGTGTGCATATGTCAGACTATAAGTCGGGTGGGAAATCTGTAAGATCTGGAAAGGGACATGGAAATCAATGAGCAAATTGGTGTTGGGGGCATCTAGGGTCAGACAGACAGAGAGGGAAAACTCACTGGCAAGGTGAAGACCAGGGTCCAGCAATAAGAAACAGGGGATCAGAACACTTATTCTCTCATTTCATTCTTTACTCATTCATTTGGTGAATTGTTATGGAGTCCTGACTCTGTGCTGGGATGTGTCAGATGCAGGCAATCCATAGAGAACAAGAGACTCCCTACCGTCATGGAGCTTATAGTCTATTGTAGACCAAAAGCACATTCTCAGTGAGAAGTTGTATTCTAGAAGTAAGTGCAAAGCATTATGGAGGGTGGCGGTAGTGTATGGTCTGATGAAGTGTTTTGGAGAAAATCTGGCGCTTTCTGGGAACAACGGTATGGCTGGGGTGCATCATGGGAGTGGAGCAAGATGAGGGTGAAGAAGTAAATAGGAGCAATACTATGAAGACCTTCTTAGAATCAAAGGTTAAAGAACTTGTTCTTGATTTTGAGAGCACTCTGCTGTGTAAGATTTAAATATTAGTCAGATCTCAAAGACTGGAATCCAGGGGGGAACTGAGTGGCCATTTTCTTAAAAATGACATAATACATATGAAGAAAACTCAGCTGAGAATATTTATTAGACGGTCCTTCCTCCCTTATGTTGTCGTGAGAGTTGAAGGACTGTCCCTGCCTACGGTGGAGCATTCTCCAAATACAAGTGAACCTCTTCAGCCCTTCCCAGCATCTCTCCCACTTTAGAGCAAACCTTTGTGGCAGCCCACGTTTGCTGTGGGTGAGTTTCATAAAGCTGTAAAGAAGAAAAGGAAGCCTATCATTTATTAGCTTCCTGTCGCCATGTTCCAATTCCTCAGCCTGATCTTCAAGATCCTCCAACCTCTTCCACCTGCATTCATACAACCCCCCTGCACAGATCCTCTCTCCTAGTCAAATGATTCTCAAACCCTCCATGGACTTCCCTGCTTTGGTGCCACTGACTTGTCCTTTAAAGGCTTAGCCTCTCTTAGACTCAGTTACCTTATCTGTAAATTGGTGACAATCATACCTTTATTCAGGATGTTATATGGATCATGTGTCTGAAAGTACCCAGCACAGTGCCTGGCATGAAAACATTGTTCAACACATGTGAGCAGTTGCCAATCTTAGGTTCTAGATCCTTGTGCATGTGTCACCAACTTCAATACTGAAATGTTTTCAGGCCTGTGTATGAGATCAGTGCTGGGAACTGGAGTAGATTGGAGAGGGCACGCCTGGCAACGAACATGCCAAAAAACAAAAACGAAAACTAAAAACACAAAAAATGGAAATGAAAACAAACAAAAAGCCATGACTGCAACCTCATTTGACTTAAGCCTACCATTTACTTTGTAAAGTCTACCTTTGACTTTTGCCTCTTTACTTTAGGTTATAAATATCCTTCCAGTTGTAATCCTATTTCATCTACCCTAGGTACCACTTATTTTTCACTTGGTTCATATCCTTTGTAGCATTATTGATATTTCTGTGTAAGTTTTCTGACCTTTAGGACTGTTATGAGTATTAAGTCAAGCTACATATATAAGGAGTCGAGTGTCCAGCACATACATTTTAGCTTTACTGTTTTTAATAATGATAATGATGACCATAGAAGTCTCTTAAATTCAGAGACCAGGTCTCTAAGAGTTCCAAGTATCTCTTTCCCACTTGTTGACTTGGTGAAGAATAATAATAACAATAATAATGACTATTGCTTATTAAATGACTACATGACAGGACCTGTTCTGAGTATTATACATGCCTTAACTCATTTCTGCTCATGAGAACCCTCGAGGTAGGCTCTATTAGTATCATACAATATCATATTGTAGAAATAAGACAACTGAGGCATCAAAAGATAAGTAACTAGCCAAGTGTGGCAGTTGGGAAGTGACAGAGTCAGGATTTGAACTGGTTGGGCTGGCCCCATAGCCCATGTACTGAACTACTGTATTGTATTCATTCTCTGACCAAGTTCTATTCATCCTTGAAGGCCCAACTCACATGAATCTCCTCTCCAACTTCCCATACAGAGTTGGCTGAGTTACTCCATCTTCTATACTCCCATAGCACTTTGAATATACCTCCCCTACAGCAATGTTCACATTGAATATTATTTATGTATTTATGTGTGTGTTTATGTGTATGTGAGTTTCTTAAGGAAGAATCTGTAGATTACTCACTGTTGTATACTTAGCATAGGGCTTGGCACATATTTGATAGGCAAAAATATGTGCTGAAATTTAATTAACTAGTAGGACCTCAGTAAAACTTGATGTTCATGATGGTGGTAGATATGAGCGATCGAACATGGTTGAATGGAAATGTCAAATGATAAGAAACACAGTGCTAAGTTATTGGCTGTATGGTTTTACGATATTATTATTGTTGTTGTCATTTTCTGGGTTGGGGTAGCTAAAATGACTCCAGAGGCCCCCAATCCCTTTTAGTTAGATGTCTTTCCACCCCATCCCTTCGGAGAAGTATCAGTTCATGGTAGATGTGACTGGCCTGAGAAAGCCACAGACGAAATAAGGGATGTGCTGAAACTTACACCATTTAGCAACAATTATTAATATTTCACCAGAGGTTAAACAAATAAGCCGGAAGAATGACTAAAGGAGCCCCACCCCAATGTGAGCCAAGGATCCATATTTTATTATAACAATACCTTCTGTAGTGCTTTAAAATTTATAATCCTCTCCCTTCTGATTTCATCTGATTCTTAAAACAATTCACTGGAGTAGATAGGACCAGGTCAGGGAAAGGAAGAGACTTGCCTAATGTTCATGGCCAGTGAGAGATGGAATCAGGACAAGGACCTGTTTTCCATGCAACATGTACACAACATGCCAAACAAGATGGTCAGAGTAACTAATTTGATATTGGGAGGTTGCTGTCCCTGGTGTGCACTGATCTGTAATCTCAAGGCTCTGAAGACAGGGAAGATTTTGCAGATGATGGTAAATGGAAACACTGAGAACTGGGCCAAGAGACAATATGCTGAGGGCCAAAGAAAAGATGGGGCTCGTGAGTTTAGGCAAGGAAGGATGTATTGGGTGATGCTTACTTAATGGAGACCACAAAAAGAAGCTCTGCCACAGAAGGAGGTCATATGTTGAATTTTATAGGATAAAAAATTTTTAAAAGCATTCTGCTTCGAAAGAAGAGATGAGACAGGAATGCGTAAGGCTAGAAGACAGAGGAATTTTCAGTCAGTGTGAATGGCCTTGGCCAACTACATTATGTTTAATGTTCATATGTGTGCTTTTAAAGAACTCTTCTTTCTTTATGTCACCGCTAAAAGATACATCAGATTCTTTGTGCCTGCGTCCCCCAGCTCAGTTCCCTGTTCCTATCTATACTGGGCTGACTGTCAGCCCTATAGGAATGTGGAGAAATTCAGAAGCAGGAAATGATCAGAATGTCTCCTTTGATGCCGGCACATAAGCTTGCCTTGTGCTTCCTCATGCTTTGTCCCTGTGGTTCCTGCAGACTCTGTGGGCCCTGGTGTCAGAAACTCTTCCTACGGACAATCCTCCTGGGTCTTGAGTACTAAGCTTGCCCTGATCTTTGAATTATTTTGACTTCACTTTATCTCTCATACACTGGCTACCTCCCTCCCCACTGTTAACCACAGAGCTCAAGCTGGACTTGCTTTGGTTCATGGTCACACTTATTTGCTGCTAACTGCCTGGTGCTGACAGGGATTTCCATTGTACATCTACTTTCTTAAAGAATGTGTGACCATACCAGAAACTGGCTGAAATAGGGTAACATTTTGGGACTATCTACTGATAAGTTCATGTTTGCAAAGATACAGCTCATGTCCATGAGCTCTTGCTTGTTGAGACAGAGACAGAGACACAGAGAGACAGAGACAGAGAAGAAAAGAAAAAGTTCCAGGCATCTGCAAATGAAAAATGAGGCAGAGACATAGCAATTCCAAAGTACAGCTGAACACAGTGTAGTTTGGGCAGCTGAATCCCATTAAAAAATCATGTGAAAGCTCTGTATTCCTGCCATTATGATGAAGAGGGAAAGCAAATGTCCGAGAGTTTCACAAAGAAAACACTTTGTGACCAGAAGGCTTAAAGTTCTGTAAAATCTCATGAATGTGGAAACAGTTTGATGGGCCTAGCAAGTCCATGAAGTATAGCCAACACAGGGAGGTCACGGAAGGGAAATTCTACTCCCCTTAGCCAGGGAGCATCTGTGGGAGGAAGTCAAAGCCAGGTAGGCCCCCTCAGCTGATGCAAGACCAAAGACCTGATGCATAAGTAGTGCAGACAAAGCTGTCTTTATATTCATAGCCTGTCTTTTACAAAATCATTTCATGTCAATAGATAATTGACCTTAATTCTTTTCTTCTGAATTTTTACTTTAGATTGTCTCTGCATCTTAAATTTAAGCCATTCTCAGAAATAAACTAGAATTAATTGAAGTGTTCCTGGTAGCCATTTTGAGTGACTGGTGGGTATCCTCTCTCTAGACTTCAAAAGAGTTATTTTTATAGGCTTCATAATGTGATAAAAAAAATTCAAACTGCATAAAAGCAACAGGTTTATATTTTATTTTAGTAATACAAAATCCATATAGATCTAAAAAAATACAAACTTTTTTTTTTTCTAGGATAGTTTTAAAGGTTCTGTGAATATTTATATTCTGTTTTTGCACATACACTGTTCTATGCTTGGAATTCCTTGGGCCAATAAACTCCAGGGCATGTCCAGAAAAGGGAGCTAGCAAGGCCAAGCGTGAGGAAGAATTATTACACCTTTCAGTATGAAAAGATCAAGGCTGAAGGCAGAGAGGACTGCTATTTACAAAACCATAAAGGGTAGGGCAGGGAGAACACATCAAGGACCATCCTCAAGAATTAATCAGAGGTAGCTTTTGCATAAATAAAAGAAAACATGAAGTCACACAGTGGCTACTAATTCTCTGGAAACTATTATCCAAAGAAATGTTCCAATCAGAAAATAACAAAACAGGCTGAAGAGGATGATGAATTTAACAGTAACTATTGTGGGATTCTGGAAATGCCTCATAGAAAGCAACCTTATCTCCCCACCCCTTCTCCCCCTGCAAACTATGCCTAGTTGTTATTTTAGAGTCAGGCTACTTAGAAAGACAACCAGGCCTGTAGTCTGAACCATAAATGGAGATTCTTTGGTTCTTTTTGAGAATTACAGTCTCAGCAAGTGGTCATCTGCCCTCCACCTTGCCTCCTGTAAGGTAAAGGGGTCACACTCCTGAATTTAATAACGTGGGTATAAAAAATACAAGACATGGGGATTTCCTTCATGGCCATGACTTGAATACAAAAGACCAGCATGAGACTGGTTCAGCACTTGCATCCTGGGAATTTAGTATGCCACCAGAATTTCATGAACACAGTTTATGCCTGATGTACAATTCCATTCTGTGGCCTCCCAGAGATCTGGCTCCTCACAATATTTACTTTCTTATAAAGTACTTAAGAAGAGTAGGAAATTGATGAGGGAGGAGAGAATACCTATTTCATTGCAAGACGTTTTCTTTTCACCATCGCCTCCCTCTCTCCTTCTCCCTTGTCTATATACAGGCAGAGGGGTCTGTGCCAAAGGCACAGCAGGGCATTGGCATGAAATAATTCCGAGGGGTGATCCCCTTGGAATCCCAACACCCTGGGTCCCCTCATTGGCCTGTAACACCTATTCTCCTTCTAGAGAGTAACCAGTTACGAGCCCCAGCAAGGGCATGTGGAAGCACCAATGGAGAACACAATAGGATTTAAGTAACCCATAAACCTGCTGTGTACTCCTGAGTCTGTCTTGGGTAGAACCCTATCCATAGAATTAATCTTTCTCAGGAATAAAAAAGGGAAATGACCTCATTTGTAATTCCCAGCTGTGTCCATAATAAAAGTAAGGGACAAAGTCTAGGTAGATCCGCCTCCGTTAGATGATGATGATGAGGATGATGATGATGATGATTTTTTGTGGAGGAGGGCTGGCTATGGAAGAATCACATAAAATAACTTAAAAATATGAAAAAAATGAGTCCTCTATCTCTCTCCAAAAATGTACTATTAAATTTCAAAAAGGTCTGTAAGCCTTTGACTTTTCAAATGTGTATTGAAATGGAAAAAAAGGACTCCTTCGAAGAGACAGCATTCAGCTTAGTTGATGGAAAATAGAAACTTTGAAATTAAAGAGCTCCCTTTAAGGCCTTGGGGTTCTGAATTCAACTACATTCTCTTCTCAACCACCTTAGACATTTGTTTTTAATAAGTCTTTACAAAGTAAACAATTTTAAAAAAGACCTCAAAACTGTGTTTCTGACCAGCAAAATAAGTACAGATTCCAGATGTTTCTCATTTTTCTACATCACTAATTCAAAGTCAGAAATGTCTTGTTTATTGGACACTTATTTAATCCTAATATTTTATATACCTCTCTTCTAAGAATCTCCTTTCCTATCTCTGCATCCCTTCTCTCGCCAAAGTCATCTCTCTGTGGTCATTTGTCATAGATGGAACTGGAACTTTGCAGCAGATTCTAAGAGATATTTAAACTTGTGCCCAAATGAGATTTCATAATCATATATAGCTTTTTTCTAGTTATATCTGTATGTATATGAAAAATTAGGGAAATTTCTTTCTCCTGAAATCTTTAAACATTGGATATATGCTGTGCTTTGTAAGCTGACTACAGGTTAGGGAGGTCAATCAACTTTCAGGGTACTCTTTTGGTCCTCTGACCTTCTGATGCCTGCACTTGGGTCATCCATCTGGCCTTCTGGATTTTGCTCTAAGGGCTGATAGGTATTAGAGGAACTAATTGCAGACACTATTTAGTGCTCTCCTAGCCCTATAAGTGGGTCTGGGGGAGGGATTTCTATACTTTATCATGTTCTTAATTTTACCTGGCTCCATGCTGGAGTTCCAGCCATGGCCAAGGAACTAAGAGAGCAGACAGCTGACAACAGCAAATCTCCATGGAAAATATAATATAGTAGGGTTGGAATCATGCAAAGGAGAGACACTTAATCTCTTCCCTGTGTGTTTGTTTTTAATGGCATGAGGTCTAACGTGACATTCTTGAATTTACAGTTCTATTAATATAATTATTTTTGATCATAGATAATATTTATTGAGGTAGGCACTGTGCTAAGTGCGCCTGAATTATCTTCATTATTTCTTACAACAATACTAACAGGTAGATTCCCTTATTGTCTCCATTTTACAAATGATGAAACAGTCTTAGAGACTCTAATACTTACTTGCTCATGAAATAGGCATGTTATAGAGAAGAAATTATGTATATCTTTGCAAAGGAGGGGTATCTTAAGCAAGGGCATTTTGGGGGCAGCATTTAGCAATCATTTCAGAATGACAACATAATTCATAGGTTTAGCAGACAGTTCATAGGTATTCACAGGGTTACACCAAATTATATTAAGATTGGAGGTGAAATGGCTGCTGGGAAGCTATTAAGATTGCTTCTAGAATTGGAGATAATGAATACTGTACAGACCTCAAACATATCCTAAACACTACAAGAGAACATTAGCTCCTTTTGGACAACACAATCCTTTGTGAATGACTTCAGAGGTGACAACTCAACACTTCCAGCCCACATGAAAATATTAACTTGTAAAGAGAATGTCCTACAGATATTAGGTCTAAGAGGCAACCATCTTAGAAGTTGGGCACCCTTTTATAGGTGTGTCTTAGGTGACTGCAGAAGCGTTCCTTCCAAAGGCTAAAAAGGGATTTAAATCAGTTAATTAGTTGACAACTTCTACTGCATACCTAGTTTTGATGGAGTCCCATATTAGATAGCGTTTAAATTGTCATAAAGACAGTAATTACAGGTTTATAATGCAGTATGATTTTGTGAAGCAAACTTGAGCTTGCTAAATGAGTAATGGATGAACCTGCAGGAAGGAGGGAAAAAAATCAGCGGAGAAAAAAAAAAGGAAGAGGCATCAAATCCATCAAATTTCATCAATCCAGAGGAGATATTTTCTGTTCTTGGGGTCCACAAAGCCTATCTGAGGCAGCGATTGTCAGACTTGTGTGTGCATCAGAATCACCTGGAAAGTTTATTAAAGCACAAGGAAGGGCCAGAGAGTTTGCATTGCTAGCAAGTTCCCAGGTGGTACTGATGCTGTTGGTCTGGGGACCACACTTTCAGAACCACTGAAATAACTGGAGATCCTGTTGGACCTTTCCCAGTTTACATTCTAGATATTTGTCCAGAACGGACACATCTTTGGATTTTCTAAACTTGGGTTCTTTTGAAACAAGCTTTTCAGGTTCACATTTAGTACTTCTTACCTGATGAAATTTGTTAAGTTTCCAACCAGAAGAGACTTCATGAGAAAAAACTGGATGTAAAGGCTGTGAAGGGAAAGAAGAGGCAATCAAGAGAGGAAGCAGAAATTACTCTATCATTATAATTAATAGTAACTTTTAGGTAAACACCATTATCCCAAGGATATATTCATTGTATTTTTTACATTGCTTTTTATACAAATTTACGGATGAAGAAGATGCAATTGGATCAACACAGTGACAAGTAAAAAAGGAAATCTCATGATTTAGAATAAATTCTATTGAACAGAAGGTGATAATTATATCAGAGATACAACTAAATTTTCTAAACAGCAGTAATGTTTATTTTGACCCAAGTATTGAGTATTGTTTGCCTAGGTAAGGCATTATTTTCAGTAACAAAAGCATTAATTTTGTGTGTGTGTGTGTGTGTGTGTGTGTTCCAAAATCTACTTCCTAATGTAATGATGTGGTCTGTTTATTTGACAATTATTTTTTTTGATTACTAAATAACATGTGGGAAATTATGAGAACTGTAAAGAAGTATCTGAGAGGCACATATGCGTGGTGTTTGTGAAAATAAGGAGTATGGAGAGAGAACATTTTCAGTAAAAGAACTCTGCGAGTATTTTATCAGTATTTCCAAGTAAGGAAGAAAATACAATGCTTTTCTTTGGCCAGACAGTCAATTTACACCAGAACGGGTCCCTTCACCTTAGCCTTTGGATTCCCTATCACATCAAGCTCAGTGGACTCAGGGATCCACAGGCGTATTGTTTTCACACTTCTTGATTTTCCAGTGGAGCTGGCCAATTCAAAGCGAACACTATGCCCACTCCCAGATGCACTCATGGTTGGCCTGGCACACATGCCCAGCTGTTCTGACTCTGTAGCCTGCTCTTGGCAGTGGAGAAATAACTTTGTCCACACACTGCGAAACTTGCTTGTGGTGAGGGCCATTTCTGGGCCACTCATCCTCACTTCTATATAGGAACAAAGACAGTGGTCAATCATTTCTAGAGCTTCAATGCTCGCTCCACTTCGCCTTTCTCTACTTCTCATTTCTGGATTAAGGCAGATTACAGCTCATGCTTCTGCTGCTTCAGATCACTTTAAGATAGCCCAAGAAGGTCCAACTTGTGAATGTGAAATATGAATTTGACCTTCTCTAAGTGAGCCCACCATTCTCTTACTGCTGAAATCAATGGAGGGTTTCCTGCAGACAAAAGTTGGCTCAGAAAATTTTTCAGAGTCCAGACTTATAAAGGACCACATCGCCTCCATTGGACTATATACATCCAACATTTTTATTCTAAAAAAGACATGATGAACTCGTAGCTCTTTTACCAACAGCTTCTTCTTAACAATTTATGGCAAGCCAATGCCTCTCAGCTCAGCAGGGTATGGTGCCTGCAAACTTGGATTTGTTAGCTTGCCTAGTCTAGAAATTCAGGAACTCAAGACATTAAATTCATTTCTAGTATAACTAAGTATTCATGTGTCAGCAAAGGCTATTCTTTTCTTTTTCTTTATTGAAAAAAACTGCAAATATTTATTGAACTTTGAAGTTGACATAAAAGAAGTATTAGATATAATTTTTGCCCTGGAATTGTTTATAATGAGGTCAGAATATAAGACCTGCACATGTGGAATAATTAGAAACAATGAGAGAAAAGACAGAGTTTATTTAACATGAACTGTGAAGTACAGATCATCCAGCTGTATGATGTCAGAGAGTTGGGGACAGCTTTCAGAAAGAAGTGATTCAAGTAGATTAAAGGATGCAAATGATTTGTATAAAAAGATGGGTGGTCTTTCTCCATGTTTTATTCAGCAAATGAACGTACTAGTTTACACAATTTGATACCACTCACTAAATATCTTTGCAGAGTCTAGAAATCTCAAACTGGTCACCAGTGAACCAAAGAACTTTTTATTTGACCATCACTTGCGATGTTTTAAAACAAATTTGAATTAGTTGCCAACATTAGCAAGTTGAGCGATTTTACATTAAAATGTGTAGATTTCTATTTTCTCTTAAAGAACATTGGACAGTCTGTCAAAACCTGGCATGTATTTCTGCATGGTAACAATGAATTAGAGCTGAGTAAAACCCACCCTCATTTGATGGGGCACTAACTATCAGGGTCTCCACTGCCCAAATAAATCCCTATTACTTCTCTCACCTATCATGCTTTGCGAATGTATATCACCTACGTGGCCTCTGTGGGCACTTGAGCATGTGAGCCCGGCTGTACGTTACCAGGGCCTCCTGCACAGGGGAGGTGTGACCAATGCTTCACGTCAATCAATTCAGTCAAGATAAGGGATCCTGTCCTCTCAGCCTCACATTTGCAAGGTAAAGCAACTTACACATGGAAGGACACTTGATAAAATATTGTTCTCAATCTACAGAGGAAAATATCATGGACAACACACGCAAAGCATTGAACTTCCAATTCTGTAAGTACATTGGTGATCATGACTCAAAATGCACATTCTGTAGTGGAGGTTATCAGGCTTTGTTTACATGCAAGGGACGATGTTCCATTAACCCCTTCAATTCACTTAATGTAGGAAGATCCATGCAAAGCACACTTAATGTATGAAAATTTGGAGTGAGATAGCAGGTGAGTTGAGGTTGATTATTCTATCTTTCAGAAAATTTACCTATTTTACAAAGAATTTTATTTAGGCAGAGATGTTCTTATATATTTGAAATAGAGTCAAATTTACCTGTAAGGTAGTCCTGTGTGTCCTGAGGTGGGACACATCTGTGTGACTATTTACTGTGCACAATCAATTCCTTATTGTATGCTCTAGGGAAATGTACGGAGCATCCAATGGTCGGGCAACACAAGCAGAATGTGTTAGATTTAGAATGAGTTGCATTGGAACAGTCATTCATTGTTCACTTGGCCATCCTAAACGTGTTTATTTGTTTAGCCCTGCCCCATGGGCTTTGTCTTGGTCCTTCTGTTAACTAGCTCTGTGAACTTGTCCAAATCCATCCATCTCTCCCAGTTTGGGTTCCTCAGATGAGGGAGTCATATTAAATTATCTCTGAGGTCCCTAGAGATGAAACATGCCAAATTTTCAGAAGAACGTGCCTAGAATAAAGGGAGACAATCTGTTCTGACTTAGGAATTGGGCTGCAATCTTTTGCATGTAGATACCTCCATCCAGCCTGGTCAGTGTGCAGGCCAGGTGCAGGGCTCATACCCAGTTTGGAGCCACTAGTAAGACTATACTGGTGTTTTATATCCAGCTTCCCTTCTGATTGGCCCTACAGTCCAATGGGAGATTCCTGGGATTTCTGGTTGTTAAATACTTTATCACTGATGCTCATGATTCCCCTAAGAAGTTTTTATTCCCTTTTTAGTTCAGTTTCCTCTTGTTGACTTAGAGGATGAGATTCCATCCTCCTCCTTTGAGGCCACCAGAAGCAAAGAGGGGCCAACTCGCAAGACCTCTTAAGATGGAAAAGTTGTAGAAAACATTACATGAAATATTTGAGTTGCTCACTGTTTTAAGGAAAAGGAAAAGAAATCCTGTGCTTTTTCTTATTTTTTTTTCTTTTCAAATGTCACCTGTCTTAGCAAGGAGGGAGATTCTACTGTTATATAGTGTTGGGGAAAGGGAGTATGGAAGGAGAGGGTCTCTTTATGGAATAGGAGTCCGGGGGGGCAGGGATGGCTGATTATAACTGTATCAGCCTATTATTTAGAGCAGAAGTCAGCCCTGAGAAGACCCCAGGGAGCTGTTGGCAGTGTTACCCCCCTGGCCTCATGGGTCTTTTCTTTTATATTTAAAAAAAAAGCAATAGATGTTTAGAGCAGAATAATTATATCTTCAAAATATAAATAAATCTTCCAAGTTTCTACCACCCCAAGAGTTATACAGTTAACATTTTGATGTATATACTTCCAGGAAATATAAACATGTATATTATATAGAGTTAAAAATTGGAATATCATAAATATTCATACACATGTATGCATGAACATATGTATATGTACATATTACATATACACATATATCATATACATACTCTTTACATATTTATATCACATACATTTACTGTACACACACTTTTTTTTAGAGAGAGGGAGAGAAAAAGAGAGAGAGAGAGGAGGGACAGAGGGAGACGGAGAGAGAGAATCTTAAGCAGACTCTACACCGAGTGAGGAGCCCAACACAGGACTCAATCCCATGACCCTGAGATCATGACCTGAGCCGAAACCAAGAGTTAGATGCTTAACTGACTGAGCCATCCAGGTGCCCCCGTACACACACACATTATTTTGTTAACTTTTTACTTCACTTAACATTATAAAATTGTTTCTACTCCAGTAAATATGGAATCTCAGATAATTTGTAGTGAATATATTATTCTCCATTGTATTGGCATATTATAATTTATTTAACCAATCCTCTATACCTGGGCATTTAGATTTTTTTTTCCCTATTCCTAATGCAGTTGGTGGAAAAGATTTTTTTAAAGCTTCTGAAGAATTCCACAAGGCAGAAGAGGCAAAAAATGGATTGTCTTCCATGATAAAAAAGCAGCCATTCTGATGTAATGGGGACAGGAAAGAAGAGGGGGTACTGGGGAGGATCTGAGTTTCTGAGGGCATGAGACCAGGCAGGAATCTGCATGTTAGAGGAAAATAGGTTTTTAAGAAATTCCCAAGGACTTTTAAAACCAGGGCAATCTGTTGTTATCTAATACTGGCCATCTATTGGGCCACGCTGCGACATAACTTTCTCCTGTGACCAGCTGCTTTTTCTGAGACTTTGGGAGGGAAATTACAATAAGGAACAGGCTGTGTTACACATTTGAGTTGGCAAAGGGCAAAAAGACACAAAGCTGTAGGATAAACTATGTAACTGTAATAAAGAATGTCATGCTATTCAGGAAATAGAATAAGAGGTGCACAGTAGAGATGTTACTCCCCTGAGAATCCTTGGCGGTGGGGCATACTGAGCTTCCCTCTACAGTGGGAAGATGACCTGAGTCATTTTATACTAAAGTTAGAAGGACTTCATGAACCTGGAGTGTTTGGATATGCCCAGGCAGCTAACACAAAACTGAAATGAAAATCTTTACATGTTTATTGACTAAATTCCAATTTACAAGTGAATTTTGAATTTCCAAAGTAGAAGTAAAACTTATGTACTTTTCTATATCCTTCTCCCTCAGAGCCTTTCCCTCAGCCATTTTCTCTTCTTTCTGTTTTCTCCTTTCTTTTCTCTTAACTAAAATAAAATACCCTTGCATTAGGTGATCCATTTTCCTTCAAAAGTTACAAAAAGATATGGAGAACAGGCTGAATCATGCCTACTTAAGTCTACCTTGGTCTTCATTAGAGTCAACGAGAGTTATGTGGTGGTATATTCTTCCAGATATTCTAAGCACACACAGCACATATGAATAAGAGCCTCTCCCTTTCTGTTTCCACAAATGGCTGCATACTCTACAAAGAGTTTCTGGCTTGCTCTCCTCATTTAATATACCTCAGCAATTGTTCCATGTTCATACACATAGAGCTGTCCAACGACTGTATCCAGTCCAAGTGAATACATATAATTTATCTAGCCACTTTTTTCATGGGAATTAAGATTGTTTGGTTTTTTCTCCCAACAAACAATTCTCCAGCAGTCTCGGACATATGTTTTTTCATTATGTGTGAGTACATCTATCTATCTGATAAAGTCGTAGGAATGGAATCTTTGAATCACATTTTATGTCTATTTAAAATACTGATAGATATGGTTAATTACCCTCCAAAGAGGTTGTACCAATTTGCACATCTACTACAAATGTATGAGAGTATCCCTTTCCTTATACGCTAAATAGTGTGGTTGAGTTTTAAATCTTTGCTCATCTGATAACTGAAAATTTCTATCCCATCATAATTTGCATTTTCTTATTATAAGTGAAATATAACATTTTTAAAAGATCTTTAATTCCTATTTATTTGTTCATTTTTACATTGTATTATTTGTTTCTTTCCTCTTGATTCATAGGAGTTCTCTACATATTATAGAAATTAGTTCTTTTATTATATAATGTACAGTAAACATTTCACCTGCTTTGGCTTTTAACATTGAATGTGTACATATGTATTTCACTTAAATAGAAAATTTTATTTTTGAGTAGTTGAATTTACTGACTTTTTATTTGATGCCTTCTTTTTATTGTTTGGAGTTTTTTGGGGGGGGATGTCATTATTTTTACCCTTCAAGAATTAAAAAATAACAACAACTCTATTTATATTTTCTTCCAGTACATTTAGGGTTGCATTTTTTACATTTAAGTCTTTGGATCCATCTGGAACTTATTTCGGTATACTCCTCTTCTCCTCATATTTCCCTTCTCCTCTTTTAGGTTTAGGCAAGGTGCTGAGCAGTTGTAATGGCCTGCACACAGCCCTTTCCTCTCTGGCACACTTCTTCACTGAGAGACCCAAGCAGAGAGTGAGATGCTCCGAGTCTTGGTTGGAAGGCGGTGTGAGGCATGGAGATTAGAGAAAAGTGAGACTGGGAACCAGACAGTCACAGGAGTCTTTCTGTACTCCTTCCCAGAAGATTCAATAGCTTCTGGTTTAAAGTTGGAGAATGAAATTGCTGGATTCCTGGGTGTATTCTTCAAGCTTTACTGCTTAAACCATTTTCTCTGAGTTTCTCCACAGAGGACAGAAAATGTGGAAGTGAGATGGGATTAAAGAGAAAATAGTTTGGATATAAATAAGAACTTACTGACAGAGAAACCTACAATATGCTGGAAAGCCACATGTCTTGAAAGATAGAGTTGAAAACTTGTCCTGGAATAGGAGTCCTTAAAACCCTTTATTTTATGGTTTTACCAGCTTTCCCATCAGAAAACAATTTTAATAAAGAGGTATCATGTGCATTAATATCTATAAGCCTAACAACATTAATAAAAGAGGTTGCAGAGGGCACCTGGGTGGCTCAGTCGGTTAAGCATCTGACTTGGGCTCAGGTCATATCTTGGGGTCCTGGGATCGAGCCCCGCGTCGGGCTTGCACCGGGCTCCATGCTCCAGATTCTCTCTCCGCCTCTCCCTCTGCCCCTCCCCCTGCTCGTGCTCTCTCTCTCAAATAAAGAAATAAAAAAAATCTTTAAAAAATAACATTAAAAGAGGTTTCAGGAATATAAAGTAGCATTATCACAGATGTATTTTTGATAATTTTTGTAGCACGTTTTAGAGTAAGAGTATTTCCTGTCCAGCTTGAAAGTTGAGGAAATTTGGTAGAGGGAGAGGTAGATGAGCCATCAGTCTCAGTACCACCTTGTGTTGATCTTGGGCAAGTTACTCAAATCTCACATAAGGGACTTGATGGTAAAGTCAATTAGAAAATATTAGAAACTATCCAAACCAAGAACAAGTAGTGAACATGCCTTACTCATGACTTCCATCTACAGCCTTGTTACTTCCAGAGCTGCAGTGCTCCCTCAGCCTCCCTCCCTCTCCCTCTCTCCCTTTTTGCCCCTCTCTTCATTGTTAACATATTATGCTTGGTTCTCACAGTCGCTCCCTGCCTTGGCATTCTCTGGTTCTTGGTGATTCATTATAACAAAGGGCAACCACTACTACCACCCCACCCCAAAACTCTATTTCTGAAGACTGAAAACAAGAAGAGTTGTTTCTTTCAAAATATTTAAAACGAAACCCCAAAAAACCTTTGAACAGGAAGCCTACCATCCATCCTTGAACCAGTAGGCTAATCTGGGATCTTGAAATCGACTAGGGCTACAACTCAATGGGTTACAGTGGTAACTGGCAAGTTTACACCAAGTGTAATAACTTGGAGTGAAGAAGTCATATCAGTTTGGGAAAAATATGTCACTTGACCATTTCATTTCCATTGTTCTGAAAGTTGCCAGACTTGTCCTGCCAGGGGTTAGTGTCAAGAACTTTCATCTTCCTTGGCTCCACCTCCTCTCTGTGTGTCTAGAGCAGAACAAAGGGAGGAAGCCCCACAGCAGTGCCATCCAAGGAGCCAAACAGAGGTCTGGGTTTGGAATGAATAATTACTTTTGAATTCTAAAAGTTTTTCCATGGAAGTTTTCACTCATGACTTACTGACTTTACAAACAGAAACAAATCCAAGCTGGTAGTACGGGACTGGAAGTTAAGTGACAAGAACAGCTCTACAATAATTCCTCCTATGAAAGATAATTTCCCTTTCATTAGTTATTAAAAAATATTTTTTTGTTCTTTACAAATATATGCACAGGGGGCATACATACATATTTTTTCCTAGTATTTTTAACTTAGAGAACATCACACATGCTGATAAACTTGTTTCTATAAGTGACATGGTACCTGATTTTAGCAAATACAAACTTCTACATGTAAGTGAAGTCACTCTGTAACTAGTAGGTGAGCTGCTTATTTAAACATTTGCTTTCCCTTATGCTGGGAAGAAGGCTGTTGCCCTGAGGCCTTTCAAAAAGGGCCCTTGACCCCTCTTTCTAAGGCTGCTGTTCTAACTCTTTAGAGGAAGGTGGTTAATTATAACCTTTAAACCACCTATTGAGCTACTGCAGTCCATAATCTCTCTGACAAAGTTGTCCTTGGTTGGGTCTCTCTGGAACCACAGAGCTCTATGCTCAAAATGGAGGCCTCTGAATCTCCTTGGGTCCCCACAGGTTGCTCCATTTTACCTCCTCTCTTCTCAAAGGAGCAATTTCTTTTTCATCTCATCATTTAAAAGCCGTGAGAAAGAGATTTTTATCTAAAACAAGGTTTTACACTTTTCTTCCCAGATTCATTATTACAGAGAGGAAAGTGAGGATCTGAGACAAACTGAAATCCTGTAGTTAGAGCTTCAAAGATCAAAGACACGAACAGAATACATTTTCTTTCACTCCCATGAGTAGACTATCTAGGCTTAGGAATTTGTTTATTTTTAAAGATTTTATTTATTTATTTGTCAGAGAGAGCGCGTGCGCGCATAAGCAGGGGAGTGACAGGCAGAGGGAGAAGCAGGCTTCCTGCTGCGCAAGGAGTCCAATGCGGCTCGATCCCAGGACTCTGGGATCATGACCTGAGCCAAAGGTAGACACTTAACTGACTGAGCCACCCAGGTGCCCCAGCCTCAGGAATTTAAATGCTTCAAAGTCATGACAAATATGAGTACAGAACAGAGAGACTCAATAAAATGGAGTGTAAAATTGAATATGACCAAAGGAGGCCTGTGGAGAAATTAGGGCCTTTCCATGGGGTATGAAGGGACATTGAGGAAGTAGCATAAATAATCAATAGGGCTATAATAAATGCAATCAGTACATAGCTGCATTTCCAAGAAGAATTTTTCCATGATAGAAAGTTTAAACATTGGTTATAAAACAATGGTTTTCAAGAGGAAAAGGCAGTTAGAACCTAGAAAGTTTATGACTCATAATTCTACATCATTTATCTTGTAGGAATTCTGAAAATAGAGTTGTTTTTTAGTATCTCTAAATGTACAGTTAAAAAACCTTAATATTGGTGAAGAAACCTGGACTTTCCAAACTCGGTTATATCAAGCATTTCCAATAGCCATCAGTGTTGTCACAGACCTTGTCGTATATGTTATCTTCATTTTTGTTATTACCTATCATTGCTGATATACACATTTAATCAAAGTTATTACAGCAACCACAATAGTTTTTTTCTACTATGGCTCTAGATAGTTATGATTTTCTATGATTTCTACTATGGCTCTTGATAGTTATGATTTATATAAATAAAGTGGCTTTGAAACATATTTAAAGCATATCTAAAAATTTTTTGACAGATGGAGAGGTGAGATTTTTTACTCCTCCCCTTGAGTGTGGGCTGTAAGCAATATTCCATTACTATGGAAATGATACTGTATAAGGCCAGGTCAGCAAAGGCCACACAGCTTCCTCTTGGTTTTCTTGGGATACTCACTCCTGGAGGACTGAGCCACTTTGTATGAAGTCTGGCTATTCTGAGACTGTCATGCTGGGGCAGAGTGCAGGGGTGGGGGAGCTACTTGTTGGCACTTTAGCTAGCAGCGCTATGAGCTCCCAGTCTGTAATCAACATGAATCACTAGACATGTCTGAAAGAAGCCTCAGAATCAATCATTTCAGCCCCGGATCATCAAGGCACCCCCAGCTGCTGGCTCTCCCTCTCTGAGCACCTCAACCTTATGTGAAGGCTATCCTTACTGTGTCCTGTCTGAATTCCTGACCCAGAGAATCCAAGGGTGTCATAAATGATGATTTTATGTCACTAAATTTTGGGGTAGTTTGTTATGCAGCAATAGTAACTAGAACAATCCATAATCACTACAATGCAAATTGTATTTAATTAATCTACCATGTTTAATTCAATTCAGGTTATAATATCTTATGATGGAGGAAAGCCTTTACTGATTCAAATCTTCTTGGTGATATGTTTTCCCGGTCCATTATGATTTTGCCATTGCACAGGAATTGCCCTTGGGTTGGAGTAGGGGTGGGGGAAGGAAGGAAGGGAGGGAAGGGAGAGGATGACTTGGATGTTCTTTTATAAGAAGTAAAATAGAGACGCTTTATCTAGGCTAACACTTCAGGGGTCATACACAATCACCGTACATGACTGACTTGTGCTCCTAGTTATTCTGAACTATTTTGGCACCAGGATTTTCATGAAATTATGACTCCAGTGTGCACATACCTGGGCCAGCCTGAAGATCCTAGGGTGCCAAGTGGCCTGAACCATGCTGAATGGCATCATGTATGACTCCTGGACAGAGATATATAAATGTCTACCTGGGTGAGATCTGGCTCTAATCTCCTGACCTACTTCCATTAGTCCCCAGATCTAGGCAATTGCTGGTTAATATTTACATTCTGATCAAGAAAGCAAGATATTCATTTTTAGATCATGGAACTGGTGGACCTGGGGATGGGGCAGGATAGAGATGTGGAGGTGAGTAATGGACATTTACTTTGCAATGATCTATGCTTCTCAAATTCATTTTTCAATTCATCTTGAAATTGAAGGAGCAACTTGTGCTAGACTTGGGCCTTGGAAGGCTGATAAAAGAAGCCAAAATGAGAATCTTTGATTTGGGCCAAATTCTACAGACTAAGAAAATAAAGTGAATTGGTAATGCTGGAAATATAGTTTTATAAAATGATTTAACACCAGGATTTTTCTACGAGATCAGATTACCTAGGAAAGATGAACTAATATATTATTAATTTTTTTCCCAATTGGGATAAGGTTACAAATGAATCTATGATGATTTCTTCCTTTTTCTTTTGAATGAATCATGATACTAAAAAGCCCAATTAAAATAGTCTGAAAGGATCATAGGCATCATTCAGAAGCTTATGACCTTCATTTTCACTGAATAAAGTTTGCATATCCATTAACACGGAAATCTCGCCTCCCAGGAAGCAAGTGCTTTTCAGGTCAAGACTATTTTTCTGAAACTCATCAGGTCAATGTTAGGTTGAAGTCATTAAAAGACCACCCAAGCCTATTGTCAAATACAACATAATCTTTCCTTACAAGTCTACCACTGTTTGCCTACAGCTCTGTTACTTAAAGGCATGATTCACAGCTTCAGACTCTGTTTCTACAAAAGATACTTGTTTTCCTCTACTCTAAGCACTGGTGGTTTACAACACATTCCCAATGTTGGGCCACAGCAGGCTCTAGTAGAAAGGAGGTCCCTTTCACTGTTAAAATTGTTTCACAATTTTAAGGGACCTTAAAATTGAATTGTTTTCTTTCACTCAATTTCATATTCTAGCACTTAACGATTAAATATACCTTGTCTGTAATAGAGTTAGGGTTAGAGGCCACAAGAGGAAGACCATATTGATAGTCTGGGAAAATAATGTTGTTGTTTATATAAAAGAATCACAGTCTCAGTAATTTCTTTCCTCTGTAGTCACACATGGCTAGCCAGATTCATCTGAATTCACCTGAGTCACCCCTGGAAGGCAGCTGGTACAAATGGCTCTTGCAGAAGAACTTCATTTGAAAAGAGTTATCTAGAGAATTTAGCTCAGTTTTAATCCCAAAGTGTGACACTTCCACTTGGAATGGCAAGTTGCTAACCCATAGTCTTCTGATGGTGGGGAAAGGAACTTAAAAATATGGTGAGATACCACCTTACACCAGTTAGAATGGCAAAAATGGACAGGGAAAGAAACAACAAATGTTGGAGAGGCTGTGGAGAAAGGGGAACCCTCTTATACTGTTGGTGGGGATGCAAGTTGGTACAGCCACTTTGGAAAACAGTGTGGAGGTGCCTCAAAAAGTTAAAAATAGAGCTACCCTATGACCCAGCAATTGCACTACTGGGTATTTACACCAAAGACACAGATGTAGTGAAAAGAAGGGCCACATGAATCCCAATGTTCATAGTAGTAATGTCCACAATAGCCAAACTGTGGAAAGAGCCGAGATGCCCTTCAATAGACGAATGGATAAAGAAGATGTGGTCCATATATACAATGGAGTATTACTCAGCCATTAGAAAGGATGAATACCCAACTTTTGCGTCAACATGGATGGAACTGGAGGAGATTATGCTAAGTGAAATAAGTCAAGCAGAGAAAGTCAATTATCATATGGTTTCACTTATTTGTGGAACATAAGGAATAGCATGGAGGACATTAGGAGAAGGAAGGGAAAAATGAAGGGGGAGATGAACCATGAGAGACTATGGACTCCAAGAAACAAACTGAGGGTTTTAGAGGGGAGGGCGGTGGGGGGATGGGTTAGCTCTGTGATGGGTATTGAGGGCACGTATTGCATGGAGCACTGGGTGTTATACGCAAACAATGAATCATGGAACACTACATCAAAAACTAATGATGTACTGTATGGTAACTAACATAACATAATAAAAAAAATTCATACTCATTAAAAAAAAAGAATATGGTCTTCATAGGTGTCAACAATTCAAGATTAATTTCATTCAATAAACTCTGTTTTTAAAGTACAAACATCAGATTACTTTCTCCCTAATACCAAGATGATGGATTGGAAACTTTTATTCAGGAGGGGCCAGGAGTAATTTTGGAGTTTGGAGAAATTTATGGGAGGACAGGTCAGGGCAGGATATGGAAAGGAGCTTATCCTAAGACTCTGGATGCCTAAAGAAAAGGGATCAATGCAAAGGGGTGGGATTCAATAGAGATCACCTGTCTACTTGGCCATTACACAAAACCCATTAGGGTTGAAAGCTCTCCCCATGCTTCTTTTGACATGTTGTTGTCAACCTACATGAATATTACTACATTTATGACTATTAACATTCCATTCTTATAGTTTGCTATATAAATACATAGGACACCTATATGAATGCTTTTAAGAGTTTATCGAGAATATTCAAATAAGTACAGAATTAAACTTAGTTTTATGTTGGGTTATGCCCATTTCATTGTAATAGGTGAATTTCTGCTTTCTCATACCTAGATTGTGATATAGAAAATAATGATACAAAATATAGATCAACATACAGCTATTCCATGTCAATAAATGTATTGACTTCCTAGTGTAGCTTCCTAGTGTATACGACTATAATTGGAGATGCAAAAGGATTCTAAAACATAATCCTAACAGAAGAGCTCCAAATATAAAGACAAAAGACTAACAAGTATCGTAAAGGGGAGAGGACAGAAAAATAATAAATTATTATTTACCATGTAAAGACTCTAGAAGCCTGAAAATGGCTGTATAAGTCATCCAGTTCTTTCTACCTATAAACACACTCACATCTTTAAAAATTCCAGAGGGGCGCCTGGGTGGCTCAGTCAGTTAAGCATCTGACTCTTGATTTCTGCTCAGGTCATGATCTCAGGATCGTGAGATCGAGCCTGTGTTGGGTTCCACGCTGGACATGGAGCCTGCTGACAATTTTCTCTCTCCCCCTCTCCCCCCATGCTCTCTCTCTTTCTAAAAAATAAAGAAAATAAAATAAAGAAAAAAAAAACTTTCAGAAAAGGTGTTTCATCACTTTGTGTAGCCCATTTATACATGCAGGCTCAGGGAAGTGGTTGAGCAGATGGCAGGAATTAAATGTGCAGAAGGAAAATGGATACCTTATTTCTTTTTTATTACAGAAAGATGAATGAAGGAGATAGAAAACATTCAAAGGAAGGTACTTGAGGGTACTGAAATTGGAGGATCTGGAGAGCAGAAAATTCAAGATAAAGTGGATAAGGAAAATGTCTGAAACGGGCAAAGAAAGCACAGAGGTCTGAGGGAAGCTGGTGGAGGAGAACTGTGAAGGATGCCACAGGGGACACCAGCATGGGATGGAAACTCCAGTGTGCCAGAGGGTCAATCAAGGTGGGGGGAGGGAGGGCTGGTTTTCAAGAAGGAGGGAAGGAAGGAAGGAAGGAAGGAAGGAAGGAAGGAAGGAAGGAAGGAAGGAAGGAAGGAAGGAAAGAAAGAAAGGAAGGAAAAGAAAAGCAAGTACTTAGACCCCACTACCAAATGATTTTGAATAGATTGGTCAGGGGCCGAAGAGTCCGCACAATAACATGCAGATGAGTGTTTCTGACGCAGTTAGTCCAAGGACTACACTGAGAGAGGCTTGGAAAAGATGACTGAAGAAGTCTTCCAGAGGAGGGCAAAAATCATGACCTTTACACAGAAAGCGGGGAACAAATGATATTTTCCTAGTGAGCTTACAGATCTTCTCTCTTTCCTGAGTGAGAGTTGGCACATTCTCTAGGATCAGAGTGTAGATACCAAACTAAGAGAAGTACGACTCGCCACGCTGTGTTTATACGCAACTTTCTCTTCCCTAGCAACTTCATTTATCTCAAGCACAGGCCAGCTAAGAAACGGGGCAAAAAAAAAATGCTTCAGAGTGGACAAAAGTAACTTAAACAAATCCACACACGGTTCTCATAAAATAACTCCTCAGGGCTTTGCTTCGAGCTTATTTATTTTTGTTTTAGAAATATCTAAAAACTTGGCTCTTGGGTTTCTTAGCTCATAGCAGTTAAAATCATAAAATTTGACAAGGAGAGGTGTTGAAGGGGGTCAAGGGGTGGGGGACAGATGCTAGAGGCACAAACATAGGTGGCAGCAAGAAATGATAGCTGCCAGTGAAGACATCCTGACAGTAAATACGAAAAGCAGACAAAAGGGGCACCTGGGTGGCTCAGTTGGTTAGGCGTCTGCCTTCGGCTCAGGTCATGATCCTGGAGTCCTGGGATTGAGCCCCACATCAGGCTCCCTGCTCCGCGGGGAGCCTGCTTCTCCCTCTCCCACTCCCCCTGCTTGTGTTCCCTTTCTCGCTGTGTCTCTCTCTGTCAAATAAATAAATAAAATCTTAAAAAAAAAAGAAGTTATAACAACAACAAAAAAGCAGACAAAAGAACTCATTTAGAGGAGGGACAAATTTTCCTCAAACGATTAACAATACCTAAGAGCAGGCGCCCCAGCAACCAATATTCATAATGGTGATCTCTAAGTAAAAAATAAAATGGCTAAGTTATGTTAGTATATTTTGCTGAAAAAGGCATGGAGTTATGACATATTTGAAGAGTTCCTATTCAAAATGACTACAGTTTTAGCTTTTGAGAGAGTCAGCTTTATCATATTTTATTATATTGTATTCACTCCATATTATATATTCAGCTTTATTACATATTATATACAGTCCATATTATATATTCAGTTATTTGCTCACTTATTGCCTTCCTTATAGTACTATTCAAAGTGCCAGGAGAAAATACCATGATCCCTCAAAAAGCAAAATGCAAGAATCTAGAAATGCAAGCATCTCAGTTGAGAAGAAAGGTCGGAGATCTCGATCTGGATTTGGGAGCTGCTTATGTAGAAATTTCTGCTGAAGTCATGTGAGTACAGAACAGAGAAAGAAACAGGGCAGCTCAGGGTGGAGCCAGGTGATGGCCTCACTCTCCAGGGATAGATAAGGCATTGCTAGGTTACATGCAAGATGCAATTCAATCCTCATACAACTAGGATGGACTATGAATTGGGAAATTTGGACATCATTATGGACTAAATCTTCTTCGAAACAGAAGTTTTGTCTAATGTTCCTCCTCACTTCCTTGCCCACCAAGGACCCGGTCTAAATGCATAAAGAGGATCAAAAATAAGAGTTACTGGGAAGACAAGCTTGACTGAGTCTTCATCTGATGAAGTAATTAAGCAAATTTCACCACAAAGCAAATTTTAGCACAGAAGGTTTGACTCTGATCATTGAGGCTCTCGCCTGTTCATAACGTCCAACTCTGCAAAGTAAACTGGTGCTATGAAATGTTTTGACACTGAAAAAAAGAAATACCTTCTAACTATTCGGTGATTGATATGAAAAATAAAGTGCATGAAAAGACAAAATGTATAGTGCATTAATATACCAATCTTTTAAGCTCAGCAAACAAAAGTTCTCTAAATTTTATTGTTGATGTTCGTGGGTGGAAGGAAGTGGTAATCAAGACGGTGTATTCTGAGTTTGCTGTGATGTCCTGTCAAGCCTCCTGCTAAGTCTTAGGAGCAACAGAGTTAAACTTTAATTCATTTACCAAACGTATGGAACACCGACTATCAGGAAGACCCTTTGGTAGTTATGTGGGAAACACGATGGTAAACAATATTTAGCCTTGGCTTTGAAGGAGCTTATGAGTAGCTGAGGTACAAACAAATGACTACATTGGAAGGCAGGGAGTGATTACAGAGTGCCTCTGCGTTATCTCCTGTTCCAACCTTCGAACAAATCATCCAGAGAACTTTGGATCTTACATAGGATGTAAACTGAACCCAACATGTCATTAACAGCAATTTCAACAGTTTTATCTTTTCTTTAATATATCGCTACTATTCATCAGTTGCCTTTTTAACCAGGAACAAAACACATCAGTTTCCAAGTAAAGCTAGAAATTATGAGGGCTTGAAATGAATCGGTTCCAAAGGCAGTTTCTACATGGCCCAGTTGTAAGAATCAAAGGCGTGTGATTTATATATAAGATACATATTTATATAAAATATATCTTTAAAATTACGTTAATTTGCTTATATTTATATATTTATGTAATGAGTAAATAAATATAATAATATAATTATATAATAGTAAAACAAATGTTTATATTTATTTATACAGATCTAAATAGAAATATATGTGCTTACATGTATATGTACTGCCTGGCACATAGTAGATAATCATTATTTGTTGAATGAATAATGGAACATAAAATCTGGATTAAATTTGCTATGAACTACCTGAGTTATATATTTATGATGTGCATTAATTGCTATTACTTGAAACTGTTTTATCACATTAGTTAGATAGACATAATCAGTAGAACTCTTCCCTGGAGATGAAATGTTCTCCAACATGTATCCAAAGATCACACGTTCAGCTAGAAAGTCAAGGGAAGGGGCACCTGGGTGGCTCAGTCGGTTGAGCGTCTGCCTTCAGCTCAGGTCATGATCCCAGGGTCCTGGAATCGAGCCCCGCATCTGGTTCCCTGCTCTGCGGGAAGCCTGCTTCTCCCTCTCCCACTCCCCGACTTGTGTTCCCTCTCTCGCGGTCTCTCTCTCTCTCTGTCAAATAAATAAATAAAATCTTTAAAAAAAAAAAAAAAGTCAAGGGAATATTTTTTTGCCAGATGACAGCCATTGGGTGGCCCATAGGTAAAATGATGCCTAAGCTTTCTCATCACTGCCCTTTTAACCAAGAAAGCTACTTAGAAAAAACTTTTTGGAGAGACAGTCCACATTATGTGGACCATTAGTGTTAGTGTTTCCTAGTGCAGGCCTGGGTGCTATTTTAAATAAGTATTTTAGACTAGTTTTAGATTTACAGCTAAATTGGGAAAACAGTACAGATAGTTCCTAAATACCCCATGCCCAGTTTCCCCTATTATTAACACCTTATGTCAGTATGGTATATTTATCACAATCAAAATATTGATACATTATTGGGGCGCCTGGGTGACTCAGTCGTTAAGCTGAAGACGTCTGCCTTCGGCTCGGGTCATGATCCCAGGGTCCTGGGATCGAGTCCCACATCGGGCTCCCTGCTCAGCAGGAGGCCTGCTTCTCCCTCTCCCACTCCCCCTGCTTGTGTTCCTGCTCTCGCTATCTCTCTCTCTGTCAAATAAATAAATAAAATCTTAAAAAAAAACCACTTTAAAATAAAATATTGATACATTATTAACTAAAGTCCATACTTTATTCAGATTTCTTTAGGTTTTTATTTGTTTGTTTGTTTTTACCTAATGTTCTTTTTCTGCTCCAGGATCCCATCCTGGATACCACATTACGTTTACCTCCTTAGGCTCTTCTTGGTTGGGGCAGTTTCTCAGACTTTCCTTATTTTTAGTGACTTTGGCAGTCATTTTGTAGAATCCTCTTTATTGGGTTTGTCTGACATGTTCCTCATGATTAGACTGTGGTTATGGGTTTTTGCGAAGAACACCACAGATGTGGTACCACTTCCATCACATCATATCAAGGATACATAGTATCAACATGATATCACTATGATGTTGATCTTGATCACTTGGTTGAGGTAGTGTTTGTAAGGTTTCTCCACTATAAAGTTATACTTTTTCCTTCTTTTCATACTGTACTCTTCGGAAAGAATTTACTCTGCACAGCCCCCACTTAAGGAATGGGGAGTTATGCTCCACCACCTTGAGGCCAGAATTTCTACATAAACTATATGGAATGTTTTAGCATGGAACATTTGTTTCTTGTCCCTATTTATTTATTCAATCATTTATTTATATCAGTATGGATTCATGGATATTGATTTTGGGTTATAATCCAAACACTATTTCATTCTGTTGCCCAAATGGTTCCAGCTTTGGTCATTGGGAGCTCTATTCAACCTTTGACATACCCTAATGATTGTAAGTTTTTGGTTTTGTTTTGTTTTGTTTTAGTTAGCACTTCTTTACTGGCTTTACCAGATGCTTCAGGTTCATCTCGTATATTTTTGCCCTGTCCTAAAATCATCCATTTCTCCAAGGATCTCTGGTTCCTTTTATTGAAGAATGGTCTTAGAAACCAAAATCTGAGCACTAGCTGTACTTGCTGTTAATGGGGTCTTAGGGTGCTATTTTGATGTTTGTGGGGGAAGCTTGCCCTCATCTTCCTAGAGGTCTTCACAGTCCCACTTTTCCCTTCTCACTGTCTAGATTCACAGCCTGCTCCTCTTCCTGGTAAACCTCACTCCATTTCTTCTCTTAGCTATTCATTATCAGCAACTCCTTCAGGGTTAAAGCAGCTTTAGAAAGAGCCACCAGGAAAATAATATCCTTCAGAGATTTTTGTGTCTCTTAAAACTAATTAGTAGGTATCCCCAACGAAAATCTGATCCATTCTTCTACTATTAGTCAGCTATATCAGTTCTGACGCTTTTGGCATTAGGTATCCACCCCTTAGGGAAAATGACCTTTCCTTACTAACAGAAAACTCAGCTCAAAACAGCTAAAACAATATTGAAATTGTTAGCTAGTTCAGTGATCCAACAATGTCAACCAAGATCTTCTGAACTTCCTGCCATGCTATCTTAGTCCTTGTCCTTAGGATAGATACCCTCATGACCACAAGATGCTCGACACAGGTCTAGGTGTCATATCTAGATACATAAAGAATCTATTTCTTGCCTTTGTAGTATGAAAAAAAAAAAAACTTTCTAGAAGCCCTCAAAAGACATTTTCTTATGTCTCAAAGGCCCAAATTGGGTCTTATCTTCACCTCTAGATCAATCATTGGTAAATAACATGGGATTATCATAATTGGTTTAGACCAAATAGAGTATATCCTTGAGCTTTCCTGAGGGATAGATACCTAAATAAAATCTGGATTCTATCAGCAGAGAAGGGGAAGATGATTATCGGGTAACTCACCAAAAATGTGTGGTAGAACAGCTAAAGCATTATTACATTCCCTTACAACCCAGATTAAGTTGGATTTCCTTGTGTTTGTGTATGAATATATATATATATATATATATACACATACATACACATGCACACATACTTTCAGAATCATTATACTTCTTCATAGTGTGTCTTAAACCAAGGTCATCATTGAAAGCAGAGCCTGAAAAGGACTTACATGAAGGTAATTTATTTGGGGATAGATCTCAGGAAACAGGAGTGAGGTACTAGGGGAATGAAACAGGGAAGGAGAAAAGCCAATAAAAGGATATACTATTGATTTGGCCACTGCTGTGGGCAACTGATGCTTGAACCTGCTGGAGTATTTTGAAGAGCCTTATGAAAAACATCTCAAAACTGCCTCTTTTTATGGGATAAAAAGAGGAGGCCATTAATTTATTATATTTAGTCTCCCATTGATTAAAGGTGGCCTCATTAGTGTTAACACCCTCCAGGCTGGATAATTGTGAGCTCTGAGCAGGTTCCCACACTTCAGCATCAGAAAAGCCCCAGGGCAAGAAGCAAGAAGTAGCTATGGGCTAAGGATAGACACTGTCAAATTATACCTCTGTGAGGCTAGCCAAAGGCTGTCTGGAACTTGTTGCCACAGTAGTGGTTGGATAAGAGATAGGACTGAGAGGATATGAAAAATAGGAGCAAAAGGAGTATCCGATGCATAGCATTTATTCTGATTATAATTATTCACCATTTGTAGGAGTATTTAATATAAGTCTCCACCACCAGGCTGCAAGCTCTGTAAGAATAAGGATTGTGTGTGTCTGGATTACTTCTTCTATCTTTGTCACCTAGCATAGTGCTTGGCACATTGTAGGCATTCACTGAAAGTATAGGAAGTGAATGGACAGATGGATGGATGACACAAAATGAAGAAAAAGGTAAGCCAATTGGCAGACCCATCATTTCAAAAGAAAGTGTCCAATAGCAAACTAAAAATCAGCTCAGCCTCCCCAGGTATGGGACCAAATCATCTGGGACTCCCTAGATTCCTGAGCCCTTTGAGGAGTTGGTTTAGGAATGGGCTAGGTCAGAAGAAATACATGACCGATGCTAACTAGTGCTTGGTTTGGAGATTACCTAAGGGGAGCTGTCCCCTCCTGCCTCATTCCAGCATGTATTTGATGTGGTTCTGGAGGACCCACAGGAGTTCGCATTCAGGTGTATTTTCTATGGAATAACTCTTGGATATCTGGATGTCAGCTCCTGAGGTTTCCTCAGTCCTCCTGGATCAGTTTAGTGCGGATCTGGCCCCACCAATGGGCTATGGGCTATGGTGCATAAAGTGGCCACCTGATCTGACTTGAATCCCAACAGTCTCAGAGAGTACTTGCTAGTTCAGGATGGAGAGCAAAATCAGGTGTACTTTGTGGGTCACAAATGGCCACTCCATTGAGTAACACTACTTGGGGTGCACCTTTCTCGTGTCTTTCTTCCTATAGTGGTGGATTTCTTGCCCTTTATCTTTTGAAATTACTTGAAAAATTTCCAGGGTAGTGACTGTGTCAACCTCCATTTTTCAACCAACTCTAACACTTTGGATGTTGAATAATAAAGATGATTAACTATTCATTACCTTCATAAAACATTTTAACCATAAAAGAAAATATTCTGGATTTCTTGTCGATCAGGCAGCACACAATCCCCTGCTTGTATCTTGATGTAACCCGATATGAGAACCTGTCTGATTAAAGCCATGTCTCCATCTTGCAGAGTTAAGGGCATTTATAGGAAAGAATATATTTTAATGTCCACTGTGCAAATGCTATTAAGGCTGTTATCCTGAAATGACATTTCCCATCACTTAGCTGGGATTTGTCTATTTTTGACATCTGCTTCCCTTTTAAAATGCTATACAGACTTGTAACTTCAATAGACCTCCAAGAGCAAATAAATCTGAGGGTTTTTATAGTTTAGTCCCAGGAATATTTTTAGAAATGAGAAGAGCTTATTCACAATGTATTAGGACCTCTCTCTCTTTGATCGACTTGCCAATTCACTGAGCCAGGTCAAAAATGTTGGCAGTCTCCTCTACTTGGACTGACATCACCTATGGTAACTGCCCAGCAAAACTGACATCTCTGGACTCCTTCCATACACTTAGGATTTCCTGCAGGAGTCACTGAGAATCTAGGTCTGGTTTACAAGAATGACATGTTGTGCCCCTTGATGATGGGGCAGTCACACCTGGCATTCAAGTATCTGTAGGCTTTCAGGCAATCTAAACAGCTCCCTAGCCTAAGCCGGAGGCTTAAAGTTCTCAGGTGGGAACTGTATGACTCGCATATGTTAGTGTTTTTATCACACACTAATAATAAAAATAAAAATTAGTAACAATGGGGCACCTGGGTGACTCGGTTAAGTGTCTGACTCTTGATTTCGGCTCAAGTCATGATCTTAGAGTCATGGGATAGAGTCCTGTGTTGGGCTCCATGCTCAGCAGCGGGGAGAGGGGTGACTGCTTGAGATTTTCTCTCTCCCTCTCCCTCTGCACCCCCCTCAAATAAATAAATAAATCTTAAAAATTAGTAACAAAAATAATAAACAAATAATGCAATTAAAAACGGGCAGAAGACATACAAAAGGCCAATAGACACATGAAAAGATGCTCAACAGCACTGAACATCAGGGAAATGCAAATCAAAACTACAATGAGATACCACTTCACACCTGTCAGAATGGCTAAAATCAAAAACATAAGAAACAGTAAGTGTTGACAAGGATGTAGAGAAAAGGAATGCACTGTTGGTAGGAATGCAAAACAGTATGGAGGTTCTTCCAAAAATTGAAAATAGAATGACCCTACAATCCAGTAATTGCATTACTGGGTATTTACCCCAAAATACAAAAACACTAATTCAAAGGGATACATGCACCCCTCTGTTTATTGCAGCATTGTTTACAATATTCAAACTATAGAAGCAACCCAAGTGCCCATCGATAGATGAATGGATAAAGATGTAGTGTATACACACAATGGAATATTATTCAGCCATAAAAAGAATGAAACCTTGCCATTTGCAACAACATGGATAGAGCTACAGAGTATTATGCTAAGTGAAATAAATTAGAGAAAGACAAATACCATATGATGTCACTCGTATGTGGGATTTAAGAAACAAAACAAATGAACAAAGGAAAAAAAAAAGAGAGAGACAAACCAAGAAACAGACTCTTAACTACAGAGAACAAACTAATAGTTACCAGAGGGGAGGTGGGGGCAGGACATGGATGAAATAGGTGATGGGGATTAAAGAGTGCACTTATCATGATGAAAATAAAATAAAACAAAACAATAAAAAACAGTAATAGTAATAATAAAGAGGGCAAAAGAAAACTTTTGGAGGTGCTGGCTATTTTTATATGGCCTAGATCACAGTGGTAGTTCCACAGGCGTATACTTATCTCCAAAATCACTGTTTCATACAGTAAGTGTGTGCAGCTTTTTCTCTGTGAACCATCCCTCTATAAAGTTGTTTAAAAAAATAAATGTAAATTAAATGAGTTGTCATTACTTTAGACTTAGGAATTTCCCATAAATATTCAGATGTTTGGCTTCATTGGAAAAACCAGAAGGCTGGCCCCACTGAGCCTGATACTGGCACACGAATGGGGCTCAGTAGTGGCTGCCCTTTGGAAAGGAGTGGGCACTCCAGTTTGCAGACTGTCTACAGTAGATGTCGATCAGCATCCTGTTTGGTCTACTTCTCCTGTAAAATCCCTACCTGGCCCCTGTTGGCAAGGGATCCAAGTGGCGCTTGTCACCTGTAACTGTCTGCCCAATCCCTAAAAACACTGCACTACTTAAAGCCCCCAAATTTCAAAGGCAAATGGCGTCTAGATTTATAGTGCTGAATCCACCCAAACCGGGTGCCAATTCTTAGTCTGTGCGCAATTCTGGGGTGGTAAGTTATGGCAGAGAGGAGTCCATGTAGTAAAGACTCAGCTTTACTGGTGGTCACCTTAGTAGAGAATGAGGCTTTTTCTTTCATGTACACTTTGCATGAAAGCTTATCAACAAATTTACCCCCATGAAAGGAAATCCAACATAGAAATTTCAAAATTTACACAGAAAATACATTAGTATATGTCCACTCATTTATTATATATATACACATATGTATATATATGTATATATGTATGTATACACACACACACACTGTACACTGCTGTGGGCTAAGCAATATTCCAGGTACTAACCTGTTTAAACTATGACTTATATTCAATAGCATGATGGATAATCAAATGGAAAAAAGTGGGTCATAAATTCGTAAGTATATTAGGATTGTGTGTGTGCACGTGTGGTTTCTGATAGTTTCTATAAAGTTAGTGAGTGACAAATGAAGCAAATATTTACACATATACTCAAAATATATTAGCACATATTTACATGATATATGTTAATATACTTTATATTATATGAATTTGTGAATTTATTTATATAAAATAGATTTCTTTGTATACTGTATGTTCATTTACATAAAGATTTTGAAGCCTATTGATTATCGGTATTTAAACACATTTTTTTCTTTTACAATGAACCTATATACGCCTTCAGTCATTTTTAAAGATTATTTATAAAGATAATCATTGCTTCAAGAAAGCCAAAAGTACTGAAGTTTAGAGAAGTATCCTAAGAATACCACCCTCTGGGTCTGATATTTGTCTATAGGTCAGTTACCTGTGGCAAATGGGGCAAGGTTTTTACTTGGAGTAGGCAGGGCAGGCCTCTAGATATGACGCTGGGGTAAGCCAGGGATGTACTAGGGGTCAGGGATGGGCAGAAAATAATGCAGGTGTTGAAAGAAAGTGTACTTTGTGGATAAACCATGATTCCAGACCATTTCAGCGAGGGACAAATGGAAGTTATTCCAATAGAACACTTGAATCCAAGGGGATCTAGCACAGAGGAATGGGGTGTGCCAAATATTATGAATGGCACCAGGGACCAGCAAACTGGGAGAGAATTCAAAGCATTCATTATGCATGGCCAATGTGCCAAGTACTAGAGGATGCAACATTGTTATGCATCACAAGGAGGAAACTGAGGCTCAGGGAGGGAAAGGAAATAGTATTTTGGCAAACATGGCACTGTATAGTCACAGACATGATGAAAACTGCCCAAGGGTACACAAGTAGAGAGTAGGGGAGTTGAAGTTCAAATCCAGCTTTTCTGACTTCATGTCCAGTGCTCCTAACACTCACTTGACCACCCTGCTTCTACCTCCACATCCTGAAGCTTCATCTCAGGAATCCACTCAAGCTGGGAGTCACGGAGTGTCTCTGAAGCTGCTCTTTGATGAGCCGGGTACTGGCACAGCCTCTCAGAACACTTTCCTGAGGGCAGCGTCCACACACAGGCACAAACGCCATTTCCATCATGTGTCAGAGAAGCAGGAACCCCCCCCCGCTATTATACAATATTGGCTGGCTCTGATTTCCAAACATTTATTGAATGCAAAGATGAACCAATAATAGAAGGACATCATTCCTTCTTCCAAAAGAAATGGTATCAGTGAACAGGTGAATTTAAGATGAGAAAGGGAGGGCACAGGTTGTTCCTTTCTAAATGAATACCTCTGTGTTATCATATAGCTCTCATTAATAGCAGGCATGGCATGAGCACCACTATGGGGGTGGTCAGGCCAGTGGACATGTTCTGGCTGCAGCAGACTTGATGTGTAAGGCATGGTTCCCATCTCTAAAAGGTTTATATTCTAGCTGTGAAAATAGGGCACAGCCAGAAAAAAGGAACACAGCGACAAAGGGCCCAGATGGAGAGTGTCAGATGAGTTCAGGGAAGGGAACATGGTCTTCTTTGCTGGAAAACAACCTTCCACACCCCAAACCTGGCTCCAGAGGCTGATGGAGGCCTAGAACTGTCCAATCAATTCCTAAATAAGCCTTTATTGGCCTGACATGTTATACTATATTGTGACCATGTCAGTAAGTTATTAAGTAATAACAAAAACCAGATTCTGCTTTGACTTAAGTTTTTTATATTCGCTTTTTCTTTGACAGTTTTTGGAGGGAAGGGTATCATGCTCTTCATCCATCCACCCATCCACCCATCCATCCATCCACCCATCCCTCCATCCTTCTACAAACCCATCCATCCATCCATCTGTCCATCTCCAATATGTCATACACTGAGCTACATGATGGGAATCCAAAGACCTGGGAGGCAGTAACCCTGCCTTCAGAGCATGCTCTGCCAAGGAACAACACTGCACCCACTTCTTTCTGGGTCTGCTTAGCAATCATGTCTGGAATCTGAACGCTTCTTAGACAGAATGATAAGCTCTTTAGAGGATTAAGCATTACAGACATGCATTACATCTGGTTCTCAAATGTTAATATGAATACAAACCACCCGGGGGCCATGTTAAAATGCAGATTCTGATTTAGGTCTGGGATGGCCAGATTCCACAAGTCTAATTAGCTCCCAGGTAATGTTGCGGGTCCTCAGACTGCATTTTGATAGGCAAGGTTTGATAGTACATTAAGATGACCTTGAAGTCTGGACTTTGGAACACCAGAGTCACTCTTCATAAATTTGAGGATAAATAGACCAGTACCAAATCCAGTTCTTTCCTGCTTCAGGGAAACATCTTTACAGAAGTGCTTCAGGCTTTAACTGAGATCTTCCTTATCTTCCCCCACATGTCCCCTTCCAAAAATTAAGAGTTTAGTCCAGTTGTTTTTCTATTTCCAAAGAGCTTCTTCCATTCTCTCAATGGCAAGCTGTGGCTTCAGAAATCCAGTGAGAATTAGAAGCACTTCAGAGTAAGGAGAGGGGATCCAGAGCTAATTACCCTAAGCCTACTAGGCTATGTTGCAGATCCACAGAGGCACCTGCAATTAATTCAGATGGCTACAAGCCACGGGGTACCTAGCAGCTTGCGGGTGATTAAGAATGAATTAGTAACCTTTCATTTAAAGGTCCCAGGGAAAAAATGGGGACAGATGCCAGATATGTTTACATTACTTCCAGAGTGGGCAATCACGAACATTCTCATTAATTTTCTGGCAATGCCTCTTTTGAACTTTTCTGATTTTAAGTGGCACTTGTCCTTTGGAGCCACACAGACACAGGCTTATTGATGCTTTTGCAAATAATGAGAATTCCTTTCTAAGATCCAGACATTTGGGGTGTCATTCCTTCATAGAAGAAAAGAAATTGGTAGTGACCTCCACTGTCTGATGTTGGGCACACATTTCATATTTTAGTAAAAGATGATTTCATGGCAACACCTCATTAACATTTCTGTGTATTTCAAAATGAATGTTGTATGATACTATTTACAAACTCTGGATTGGTATGCAGTTTCTAGTTCAATTATAAAAGACCCAAGATATTTTTTCAGGGCCACAGAGTGCCAACATCTCTCCAATCTCAAAATCTTTGGGAAATATGCCCACATTCCAAAATGCTTACCGATGTGACTATAGTAAAATACTCTTCTTGCAATATTTGGCATTTCCTTGGCACCATCACAGAATTATTCAGTATGTTCTATTTAATGATGAAGATAAAGGCGAGCATCACAATAATTAAAAGCAAATCACATTTGGGTAGGACTCTATAAGAAAGTAAGTTCCCAGGGGATAGAAAAATGGTTCACTTAAATCACTCCATACCAATACTCACTGTAGGGCTCTCAATATACATCGCCAGAAGATGTGTTTGGTTTGGGTACACTGGACCAGGATATGAATCATGGAATGCTACTCCAAGACTATTACAGAATGTGCATATGATATAAACCAGAAACGGCTGCATTTTAACCTCTATGACTCATGCATTACAGCCTGTAGCTTCAAGAGAAGGCTACGAATTAGGATGGCATCAGGCGCAGGCTGAACAAACTCGCAGCCAAGAGAAACAGAAGCATGAGCTTCCCAGCAGAGACCATGATGCGTAGCATGTCATATGTTACCTTAGATAGAATCACATAACCTGTCAGTGGTGGGTACTCTGGGGATAGAGGGGTTTGTGCCTTTTTTTTTTCCTAGCATAAATATTTAAATTTCTCCATAACATCAGAGTCACAACTTACTTTCCTGGAATGAAATTCTAAAACAAACTGACAGCCAAACATGCTGGAATTTCTACACGCCAACAGGTTTGTTTCCATTATGGAACACTCCAAAGTTTTTACGTCTCTCAATTTTCACCATGATAATGCTTCCCAGACCTCTAAGGTCATTATCCCCTGGACTCTGGTTCTTGGTCCACAAGGAAGGCACCAAGAGTATGCCAGGAATACTCACCTATCATCTGAACTGTCCATTTGAAATCTGCCTTTAAGGTGGTGGTATAAAATATTTTTTTTGCTAGCATTTGCCTTTGAACACTCTTTTACCTGGGTTTCTCAAAATCAGTTCCCTGTGAAGATACCATCTCTATTTATGTCTCCTTAGATGAAGGTCTTTAACGGCCTCAGAAGTGCTCAGAGCCAAAACCCAGCACATGAGTTGTTGTCATATTTATTCAATGATGGTGAAGATGATTTGCAGTAGACAGTTGTTTGATGGTTGCCTAACACTCACCTCATCTTAGTGTATTAGCACCCCAATTTTTTGGAGGGTCAATTATCTCCTTCCCATTAGATACCATCTGTTACAGGGCTCTTGAACTAGAGTCAGGCTGTGTGACAGTTCACTCAGAGTGGGCTGTAGGAGTTGTGCTAGAACCACAAGGAAGGTGGTTTTCTCTTGTCTGGTGCACATGATTTTGGAAAGAACTTTCCACTTTAACAGTGGAGTCTGGAACTGCTGGGGCTGCCACGTGGAGGCTGGGAACGGGGCAAACACAGTAGAAGGCAGAAACGAAATGAGCACCCGTGACCTAGTCAGGGCCCCGCAGCAAACTGTATTCAGAAGCAGACCTAGCTCTGGATTTTGTTCTTCTGGAACCAATAATTCACGTTTTGGCTCAAGAGAATTTGGGTCAGGAATTCTACCATTTGTTACAGAAACCCAAAATGGTCAGATTTTCCTACCAAGTATTTAAAATTGTTCGTTTTGTCATTTGCCATTTATACTAAAATTCCAGTGAGCTGTCCCAAGGGAGACAAAAGTAGCGTGATCATTTGGAATTTAAATGTAATCCCCTCCTTTCATTTTTTCACAACTTTTTTCCTTTTCTTTCTCTCAGCAAATGTTTTGTCAGGATGAAGATGCAAACAAGCGCTACGATGAGTTGGTTAGGTTTTCACTGCTTTATTTTCTGTGTCTGAGCATATTCCCTGGTGTGCTGCCAGGGATAAATCATAGATTATTTATCAATTTGATAAGTAAACAATTGCGAGTTGGTTGCATTCGTTTTTAATGGCACATTACTACTGCTGCTGCCTAACATTCGTTGAATGCTTTCTGTGTGGAGAAAACCATGCGAAGTCCTTGACAGAAACGAACTCATTCTATCCTTAAACCTGTCTGGTAGGCAGTGCTGTGCTGGTAAACCAGGTCTGAGGAATGGGGAGGGAACCCTAATTTACAGAGCTCACCAATTTCTGGGATATAAATACTCCCATCATGGCTGACTTTCAGCAGCCAATGGTTTAAACACTGGCTGGAAAAATTCTTGCATATTTAACAATCAGCCCTCGGGAGCCAGTCTAATGGACTCCAGCGCATCGCTGGAGGAACCTGAATCATGGAGAGACAATGCAGCTTACTCAGATCCAGCGGTTTGTAAACCCACATTTGTCCTCCTCCAGAGCTCACACTCTCAGTCTCTGTACTCCTTCCTAACCATGGAGCAGGTTTTCACCATTTATTTGAGAAAAGCATATGGGAATGCAAAGGCTATTTGAAATACCTTGAAATACACAAGTAAAGGTATTTCAAATAGTTTTTGCATTCAGATACATTAGTGAGAATATTTAAAGAGTACTTGCATTTTCTATACGTTATGGGTAAAGAGCAAGCATTTATATTAAATATGACACTTGTATCAACCTCTTTGCTTGATAGTTACCAAGTTTTTCTGGCTACAGAACATTTTGAAGATAATCTGTGTCTCGTCTGTCTGGGAATGCTAATGAAAAATGAAGAGATGACTTAAAAATAATGGAGCACCAATTAAGGGTGACCTATCAACATGTTTCAGCCCTAAATCCTGTCCTAATTCAAGTGTTGCCATGTTTCTTAATCAAGAAACAAACCTTTCCAGAAGTTTCCAGGAAATTTGTGTGTGGGTTTTGAGCCCATGAAAAATACTGACTTATAACCACGGATTTAAAATCATTGTGTGTGTGTGCACATAAATACCAAATATTCCCAAGCTGGAAAATTAAGTAAATTATAACTGATAAGATGTCATTCACAGTAATTTCCTTTCATTACCCTTGCAGGCTTGACTACAAAGTCTTTCTTGGCTCACAAGTAAAGGATTTTGCATATATTGTTTATTATTTCAATCTAGGCCTGAAAGCTGCAACAAAGTAAAATTGATAACAACTGTAAACATTTGATAATAGACAACTTTGCACAGCAGAGCTATCAGAGTTCACTAGGTTAACAGGCATGAAGGCACTTTGCAAAATTCAAGGCTCTATACAAATGTGAGGAATTGCTATTGAATAAAAAAAAATTCAAAGGTAAAATTTCTCAACAGCCCAGTTTACATGCATTAGTTTCAAGCTATGAATTTATAACAAAGTAGAAACTTCCCTAGCTACATACATGTAATAGAAAAGCTAATCACAAATGCGATTCCAGGAACTACATATTCTGTATCTCATGCTTTACATATTTTGTATCTCAAGCAGCGTCATTTTAGTTTTTAGGAAACTTGATCACCTCTCCATCCCCTACCAAAAATATTAAGGAAAAAAATCTCTATAGGGAATAAGACAGAATTCTTTATGTGAATATTTATGTAAATTCTTGACTTAAAAAAAAAACAACTCCTACCATGAAGAAGTTATTATTCACTTTACTTAGGTAGGATAATGCTATTGAGATTAGACTTTAAAAATAGTTCTTATCTGTTGAAGTTACATAATAAAATATTGATGGATGAAATAATATGGTGTCTGAGATTTGCTTCAAAGTATCTGGAAGGGAGAAGGGGGCAGAGGGCATAGATAAAATGAGATTTGGCCATGTGCTGATAACAGATTGAATCTCTGCTGATAGGTACATGGAGTCTGTTAACTAGTCAAAGAATTTTTATGTGTTTGAAGCTTTCCATAATAAAAATCCATAATAAAAAAAAGAAAACTTACCTCATATCAATATTTGAAGCATTGTAGAACATTTCTAGGGCTGAATACATGGATATGGGGAAAATTAATTGCCAAAATACCCATTATTATTGACTTTACTGACTGATTTGTGTCCATCCTGGTCCAGTCCTCTCTCACATTGCTGCCAGAATTATATTTCTAAAACTTAAACTGGCTCATGGCATTCTCTTGCTCAAAAGACCTCTTTGGAGACCCCATCACCTAAAGGATATGGTCAGTGATTCTTTCTTTTATAACTCCACAGCACTTTGGTCTTATTCTCTTATAGGAACCTCTTGTGTGGTATTGATCTTTATCAGCTCCCTGCTTTTATCTCCTGCAAGACTGTGAGCTCCACAAGGACAGAGAACTCATCTTTTTATCTTTCTATTTTTAATGCTTGGCACATTGTCCGGCATACGGTAGATGCTCAGTAAATTCTTGGTGAGCGGGATGAATGTGAGATACAGATTATATAAAAGTAAATGTTTAGAACAATGGAACTAGAACAGGTAGTTGTAATGATGACTAGACAGTTGGTGCTTGATGAAAATTACATATAATCAAGATTTAAGGTGAAACAATACTTACACAAGATACTTAAGTATCTTTTAATTGAAAAAAGGCGAAGATGAGTAAAATGTATATAATTTCCTTGCTATTTTTAGATATATATACATCTAAAGAAAATATAACTACTAGGAATATACTGTCCTCAACGATAGTATCCTGGTAAAACTGTCAGTACAAGATTGTCATGCTTTAGTGTCTAATCATAATCACAAAAAAGCATAATCAACTTGGGTGCTTTCCCATGGGCAACAAAAGAAAGAAACAGATAAACTGGACTTCATCAAAATTAAAAACTTTTATTCATTAAAGAACACTATCAAGGGAGTGAAAAGACAACTCACAGAATGGGAGAAACTATTTGCAAATCATATTTCCTTTTTTCTTTAGATTTTATTTAATTTATTTGAGAGAAAGCATGTGTGGGGGGGAGGGGTTGAGAGGGAGAGAGAAGGAGAGAATTTCAAGCAGACTCCCCACTCAGCACGGAGCCAGACACGGGGATCGATCTTAACCCTGAGATCGTGACCTGAGCCAAAACCAAGAGTTGAGGACTTAAGCAACTGAGACACCCAGGCACCCCTGCAAATCATATTTTTGACAAGTGTTTAGTATACTATAGAAAATAAAAGGGGGCGCCTGGGTGGCTCAGTTGGTTAAGCGACTGCCTTCGGCTCAGGTCATGATCCTGGAGTCCTGGGATCGAGTCCTGCATCGGGCTCCCTGCTCAGCGGGGAGTCTGCTTCTCCCTCTGACCCTCCCCCCTCTCATGCTCTCTCTATCTCATTCTCTCTCTCAAATAAATAAATAAAATCTTAAAAAAAAAAAGAAAGAAAATAAAAGGAACTTCTACAATTCAACAATGAAAGGGCAGACAGCTTAATTAGAAAATGTGATATATACATACAATGGAATATTATTCAGCCATTAAAAGGAAATGAAATTCTGATATAGGCTATAACATGGATGAACCTTTAGGTCATTATGCTAAGTGAAATAAGCTGGAACAAACAAATTATTGCATGATTCTACTTGTAGGAGGTAGCTAGAACAGCCAAACTAGAAGAGTCAAATTCATAAACACAGAAAGTAGAATGGTGGTTACCAGGGGCTATGGGGTGTAGGGAGTTGTTGCTTAATGGGGACAGAGTTTCAGTTTGCGATGATAAATTTTGGAGATGGACAATAGTGATGATTGCACAACAGTGTGAAAGTACTTAATGCCACTGAACTGTACACTTTAAAATAGTGAATCTCATGTTATATATATTTTACCACAATAAAAAAAAAAAAAAAATGAAAAAAAAAATGAGCACACAACCAAAATACACTTTTCTCCAAAGAAAATATACAAATGGCCAGCAAGTGCATGAAAAGATGTTCAACATCATTAGTCATTAGAGAAATGCAAATCAAAACCACAACGCAATACCACTTCACACCCACTAAGATGGCTATAATAAAAAACCCAGAGCATAACAAGTATTGATGAGGACGTGGAGAAATCAGAATATGCATATGTTGCTAGCAGGAATGTAAAATGGTACAACCAGTGTGTACAGCAGTTTGGCAGTTCCTTAATAAGTTAACATAGAATCATCATATGACCCAGTAATTCCATTTTAAGGTACCTATCCAAAAGAACTGTAAACAAGTGTTCAAACAGAAACTTGTACACAAATGTTTATAGAGACACATTCATAATAACCAAAGGAGGAAAAAATCCAAATGTCTATCAACTGATGACTGAATAAAAAAAAAAAACATGGTATATCATACAGTGGAACATTATTCAGCCATAAAAAGGAATGGAGTTCATGCTACAACATAGATGAACCTTCAAAACATGCTAAGTGAAAAAGCCAGATACAGACGGTCACACATATGATTCCATTTATAGGCTATATCCAGAAGAAGCAAACCCATAGAAACAGAGCATAGATTAGTGATTGTCAGGGGCTGGAGGAGAGGGAAGGATGTGGAGTGTCTGCTTAATGGATCTGGGCTTGCCTTTTGAGGTGATGAAAATGTTTTGGAACTAGATAGTAGTGATACACAGCATTGTGAAGGTACTAAATGCTACTGAATTTATACTTTAAAATGGCTAAAGTGGTAAATTTTATGTTATGTGTATTTTACAAAAATAAAAAATTATGTTTTCCAAGTCCAACTTCCAGAGATTCTATTGTGGGGGGCCTGGGTGTAGTTTTAACAAGTACCCCAGTGATTTGATGCAGGTGGTTTTGGGAAAAATACTTTGAGGAACACTGATATTCTGTTCTACAGATATTTAAATTACTTCCACAATAAAAGCCTCCTACCACATAACTTAGCAAGGAAAATGTCTCAGAGGCAATGCACATTACCCTTCTAAAGTTCCTACTTCCTAAGATGAAAAATTGTTAACAACTTTAAATGATGCTTCTCCAGGACCTGGTTACATAACTATGTGTACAGTCTCCCTGCTCAAAACTTTTTCCCATGACATCCGGAGTCATAGTCCTATTAATTGATCAAGGCTCATCTCTCCTATGCCCTTGAAGGATGCACATGTTTCTGCATCTTATCAGAGGATCTCCTTTGACTTCTGCTCAAATCCATACATAGTCAAGATCCTTGAAAATCTGGTGGGTGTTTTCTTTCTCAACTTCTCTCTGCCTTCCACCTTCCACCTCCATCCTGATTTAATCCCCAGAACAACCTTAGGAGATGTGTACTATTTTTATTCCATTCTTCTATGAAGAACATTAGTCTTAGAGTGAGTGGTTGGGTGACTTGTTCGGAATCATACAACTAGTAATTAAAAATTACTAGTAAAATTTAACTAGTACTTAAAGTAAAAAAAAAAAAAAATCAAACTCAATCTCTAGATCTCAAGCTCTGCAGGGCTATAAGCTCCATGACAATAGGAACTTTGTGCCTTGAATAAAAAAACAAAAAAACCCCCCAAAACAGTGAGTACTGTTCTTTTCCCTGAATCCAGAAGAGTACCTTAGTCAATGCTCAATAAAAATTTAGAATCAAAACAGCATATAAATGATAGACAAATCTTTGAGAGTAGAGGAAATCTAAGAAAGAAAATCCAAGCTTAATAATCTTGATCCATATAGAGATATAACAGCTTGCAAATTACTACAGTCAAGTAAAGTCATCCTGATTTGGAGGTCTGCCACCATTTTGTCCCAGGAAATTTTGTTAGGCAGCTACTGGAAACTTGCCCATGATCACTTAGAAACCTCTGGTGTAAGATACCTCACATCTTTATTACTGACAGAGATTCTAAGGGTTCAGAAGGAAGGACTCCAAACTGTGATTTTCTTCTTTTACTACAGAGGTATTCTGAAATGGGAGATGATAGCTTTTGCACAGTGTCTACCTTAATGTATCAGTCTAAAAAATAAACATCTTTGAGTGTTGTGATTTCATAAACTTCCTCTTTCATTCTTGTTTCAATGTAAATGCTTAGTATTTTAAAATTTCCTTTGATGAGACATTTAAAAACCATAGCTAGCAAGATATAATTTTTACTTTTGAATCATTCTCCTTTAAATTTTACTTTATTGGCAGCAAAACAATGATTTGGTTCATCTACTTATAGAATTTATAATTAATTACCTATCCTGACGAGCTAAAAATTAAATACTCAAAATATTTGCACACTATGGTCTAGGAGACAAAATGGAACGATGAGTATCATGATGAAATAACAAAACATAGAAAATAAGCTTAGTTCTCTGGCCTGTAATATCTAATTTGCAAAATTAGTTTGGCTTGCATCATCTTATTTAAGCTGTTCTTTCTAATTTTCATTGAGCCTCTACTCTGACCCAGGCATTGTGCTAGATGATAGAGACACAAAGACAAACGAGAGTGTTCCCTACCATGATGGTCTCATAGCTTCATACGGTAATGTTTCACTATATCTAACAGATCTCAAACCCCTGGAGCAAAACCTCATTTCAGATGTGTCCGAATCCTCTAAAATACAGTTCAAAATGAAAAAAATCTCCACTTCCCAAATTTCTCTCACTACATGCAAACATTTTCCTTCTCTCCGGCCTGACAACTGGAACATGGATTCCAAGAACAGGACAGGAAGTACATTACGGGCCAACAAAGCTGCAGGCCCACCTCATCTTTGCTTCATTTTCCAGACCCCCCTCACTGGTCTTCCCTCTGTTCTCTTATCACCTCTAACCTCAGTATTTCCAACTGAAGCACCAGAGTTGAACCCAGACTTTTAAAAGAATTCGAATTAAGAAACAAAACAAAGCAAAACCCTGTTCTAACTATTGTCACTGATCTCAATGAAGCACTCAGAGAGGACGAGAATTGAAAGGCTCCAGAGCATTCCTTCAGGAGGGCCAGTATGCAAAGTACGTTTTCTGTTGCAGTGTTCCAGGGAAATATTTTTCTTGCTAGTCACTGGAACAGCTGGTTGGGGATTTCCCTATTTTTGTTAGAGTGAATTGATTTGGCAAGAAAAATAGATGAATCTTTTCAATTCCCCCCTCCTCCCCTTTCACTCCTCCCCCGCCTTCCCCACAACAAGTCAGCTGTACCTCAGGAAAGTAAGAAACAAGTAAGAAGTCAGACTGTGGTTATTCATCTACACATGACTCAGATGGCTGGGTCTTTTTTTCTGTGTTTCTTACCACCAAGTAAGGAGATTTAATGGGGGAAAAAAATCCATTGTTACTGGCTACACACTCAATGCCTCTGCCCTCCTAAGACAACCACATTCCATTCCAGAACTTAATTCCCCAGAAGGAGGTCAGATTGGTTATACAGATGGTATGTGCCCCACCTTTAATTTGTTCTTCCAGCCCTCACCCCGCCCAAAGTTCTTAATGATAGCCATATTTCTCCAATGCTAGCCATTCATTAATTCTTTCATTCAACAATGGTTGTTAAGCATCTACTATGTGCCAGGCATAGTGATGAGAATTATAATAGTGAGAAAAATGGGACAGGGGCTTATAGTCTGTTGGGGAAGAAGGATATCAGGCAAGGTGTAACACAAATGAGAGCATAAGCTGAGGTGTGTGTTGAGGAAAAACACAGTATTTGTGATGGCCTGCAGAAGAGAATCAGACATGGACTGAGGTGAGGGGAGCAGTTCAAGTCAATAGAGCTGAAGGATGAGTTAACCAGGTGGAAAATGCAGGAGAATGGTGAGATCTGGGCAGAGGGAACAGCTAAGGCCCCATGACAAGAAGGAGCTAGGCATATTAGAGAAACCAAAAGAAGATCAGAAAGGGTAGAATTCAGAGAAAGAGGGAGAGAGTAATGCAAAATGGAGCTAGAGCCACCAAAAAACCCCAGACAAACATAAAACAAACAAAAAAATCCTATTAGAAGTAGTAAGTGAATTCAGCCAGGTTTCAGGATACAAGATGAATGTATATAAGTCAATTGTATTTCTACACAATAGCAGTGAACAATCTGAAAATAAAATTAAGAAAACAATTTCATTTACAATATCATCAAAAGGAATAAAACACTTAAGAATAAATTTAATTAAAAAGTGTAACACTTGGACATTGAAAACTACACATTATTGTTGAAAAAAATTAAATAAGACCTAAGTAAGTGGAAAGGCATCCTATTTTCATAAATTGGAAGATTTAATCTTAGCAATACTCACCAAACTCATTTACAGATTCAACCCAATCCCTATTAATGCCCCAGATGATTTCTTTGCAGAAATTGACAAGATGATCCTAAGATTCATATGGAAATTCAAGGAACTCAGAATAGCCAAAACAATAAAAAAAGTTGAAACACACACTCTTCCTAATTTCAAAACTTACTATAAGCTACAGTAATCAAGACACTGTGGTACAAATATGAAGACAGAAATTTAGATCAATGAAGTAGAACTGAGAGTCCAGAAATAAATCCTCTTGCTTTTATAGTTAGTTGATTTTTGATAAGAAAACTAAGAAGTTAATGGGAAAGAACAGTCTTTTCATTAAGTTGTGCCAGAACATGTGGTTATCCACATGCAAAAAAAATGAAGTCAGACCCCTACCTCACACCTTATATAAAAATTAACTCAAAATGTATCATCAACCTGAATGAAAGAGCTAAAACTGTAAAACTATAAGAAGAAAACATGGAAGTAAGTTTTATTGACCTTAGATTAGGCAACACCGTCTTAGATATGACACCAGATTCACAAGTGACAAAAGAAAAAATAGATTGGATTTCATGAAAATTAAGAACTTCTGTGCTTCAAAGTACACCATCAAGAAAGTGAAAAGACAACTCACAGAATGGAAGAAAATATTCTCAAATCATGTATCAGATGAGGGACCTATATCTAGAATATACAAAGTACTCTTATGGCACAACAATAAAAAAAGACAAACAATCCAATTTTAAAATGGGCACAGTCTAGACTCAAGAGAAAGGAAGGAAGGAAGGAAGGAAGGAAGGAAGGAAGGAAGGAAGGAAGGAAGGAAAGAAGAAAGAAAGAAAGAAAGAAAGAAAGAAAGAAAGAAAGAAAGAAAGAAAGA